>NC_056745.1:125127712-125235212 GCF_019279795.1 Protopterus annectens | reverse complement strand
TAGCTGTAAATCAGACGTGCACAGGTTAGTGAGAAGGTGAGAACAGTAGAGGAGAGCACACAGCAGGTGGGATCTAGCGGTGGCTAGTCTGGGGTTTTGAGTGAGGTAAGGTTTGGCCCTATATAGTGCACCAAGTTTGATGTGAACTTTAATTGTGAGTGATATGCGTTTATCGAATGTTAGGTTGTTGTCTGTTGTGACACCAAGTAGTTTTGTTTGGTTAACTGGTTCTATTATAGTGCCATTGCTGGAGTATATGGAGAGAGGAGGTGGATTTACTTTGGATTTCCTGTTGGAGAAGATCATTAATTTTGTTTTGTTAGGGTTTGAAGTTCATTTAGGTAATTTTCAATATCTAGAAATGATTTTTGCAATTTATCCTGGTGTTCTTGGGGTGTGGGAGCAAAGCAAATACGAGTAGCATCATTGGCATATTGAATGCTAGAAGCAGATTTAGTAGTAGTGTTTAGACTATTTGTGAATATAACAATAATCAATTAACAAACAAACTGACGACTTGGCAAAAAAAAGAAAACTCATTCATGGAAACTCTACAACACAAAGGAATTTATTGAACTTTAGCGCTTTCGTACGCACAATGTCTGGACTTCATCAGAATAAATGAAACACGCAACATAATCAATTGAAATGCAAACCAGATCCACCCCCAATTAATTACTACAAAAAAGTTAAAGTGACACAAGTACATAAGCCAATAAAATAATAGCCATGCACAATATATAAAAAAGTCCCTGAACCAATAAACATACATATTTAAAAAAGTCTTCTAAAATGCTAGCATGGATTTCAATTTTAAATAACTGGAAATTGAAATTACATCATTTAACCCTGGTTTATGCCCAGCATTACATCTGAGCTGCCACTTCAATTCCAAAAATTCTAAAAAAAAAAAAAAGTCTCTAGGTCCACCTCTAGGATTATTTTCTGACCCATCAATAACTGTGAATTTGAAAGAATGTGTTGGATGTTTTTTGAGGTGTTTGAAAAGGGCATTACATTGATCTTTTTTGTTGATGTCATAACCATGTGGGTAAATTCTGTACCTGAAGTGCCTAATAGTTTTACCGATGTAAAAGAAAAATGTACAGTCTTGTCAAATTGCAGCATATACCATCCCCTTGCTGTCAGAATTAAACTTCCTCTTCAATTTAATATAACCATAACCATGTATAAACACTTCTGTCCCTTCCAAAATCTTTTTGCATTGGGTACAATGGCCGCACTTGCTCATTTTGCCCAAGTTGGGACTAAAAAAATTCCTTTCAACCATCATCTTAAAGCACACATCTTTTTGATAGACTACAATTCTTTTAGTTCCAACTTGGGCAAAATGAGCAAGTGCGACCATTGTACCCAATGCAAAATGATTTTGGAAGGCACAGAAGTGTTTATACCCTGCACTCCCACCCCCCCCTACTTAAATATACCCAACTCCGAGATTGCACTTCAGTGCAGAAAAGGGAAATTTTCCCATTCTGCACCGAACGGCGCTGTTACATTTAACCATCAAACTCTTGAAATGTCGATCATATGGTGTCGACCATATGACATTCGACATTTCAAGCATTTGGAGTTCTAATAGGAACCCAGAAATTCCATATCACATGAGTTAGTGCAACTACTAACACACAGCCAGTAAGAGAGAATGCATCAATAAAAGTGACTCCAAGTAGCAGCTGTTACACCAGTCACAGTGCAGCTGTAACAATAAGCAACCACTAATGCGTGCATGCATGTGCACACACACACCTTAATACAACCCAGTCTGAAAACAGTTGCCCTATTAACCTTGGTGATGTTCCTTACAGGGCTAGGAGGACAGCAAGAGCTGCAACAAAGACACCTCCTCCCCAAAGTGAGCACCAGCACAACTCCACTAAAACAAGTAAAATGAAAAGCCAGTCCAAGTAACAGCTGTTAAAACATTTACAATACAACTATAAAAACAAGTTTCCACTTATGCCTGTACAATTTAATACAGTCCTGCTTGACAGCAGTCACTCCACAACCTGGAAGACCCACCTCCCCACCCCCCCAAAAAAAAGAGCTAGGACAATAACAGGAGCTGCAACAAAGATGGCTCCTAGACTACAGGGAACACACCACCATTAAAGAAAAACCTACAAAGTACAACAAAGTTATTCACAGAAACAGCTGTTAAAACAGCTACAACACAACTATGATAAGCAAACCTCCATTTGTAACCTTAACCTCTTTGGAATCAGCATCTCCAATTTTAACTCTGTGTACACCCAGTTAGTCAATCTGATACCCAGTGGACAATGTAGGTGTTTATTCTTAAAATGTACAAACTGCCAACACCACCAGAATGACGAGTGACATAGAAGGCCTTAGCAAAGCCCTGGTACACAGCACTAGCTGGGATACCTGCATTCAAAGTACGTTTCCAAAGGAGGATATCAAATGAAGATGCCTGCATTTGTTTATGACATACCTTTACTGATGAAAATCCAGCAAAGCCAAACCTCTTGTTTAATGTTCTGTTACATTACACAATATCCCTTTCCATAATTTTCCAAATGACATCAGTCTAACTGTAGATCTCCAATCTACTGCAATAGAGCAAATACCACCACTATAAAAAGGCAATAAGAAGCTGATTTATGCATAGCACTGCAATTTAACCTTAAGACTCAGTCTTGTTCCTCAAAGGTTTGCTGATGTTCCTCATACAATTATATCCATTTAAAGGAACATACATTATTAAATAACTGAACTAAACTCATACAAAGATTCAGTAGAATCAATTATATGAGATATAGTGCATGGAAACTTTCTACTATGAAACAATAACAATGCGTTCCTCTTTCTGACACACTGCTATAACTTTAAAGGCCAGTCCTACATCCATTAATGTTCAAATGCTTAGAGGTATGATAATATATGTAGTAATAAACCACCTGTAATGTGATTTGGAGAACAAGAATTAACAAGTGTTAGACAAATGAGTGCAGTCACAGATATAGTAATAGGAGACACACACAGATTTTTAATCTTAGCATTATCTGTCCAGTACTCAATGTTATTTCCAAAGTAGTCATAGAAAGACAGTGACGACTCCTGTCTATATCAGGATTATATTCAGAGTGGGCACTGAAATGATTCTGAATTTTGGACAGTATATATATAATTCCTCTGATGTTCTTATGTTCTTCAGGCTGCATGAATGCAGCTCTAAAAAACCTAGTACCTTAAAGTTAGCATAATTAGCCAAAGCTCTCATATGAAGAGCTTCATCCTTACAGTATAAGCTTAATTCTTTACAATTTACTTAGTTAAATATGTAAATGAATAAATAATCTCCACCCTTGGGCATGGTACTTACCTTCTCCTGTATGAATAGACTAAGTCACAGGTACAGTCTGGGCAACTGTTACTAATCAGAGAAACTTAATTCTCCTTGCTTACATGTCATCAAAAGCAACCCTTATTTAAGTTTATGTTTCTCTTCTTACCTGTAACTGCTGTTTTGAATTGAAAAAGTTGGAGGAAATACATAAAGAATGCCTTGGATCCACATGATAGAAGGGATTCTAAATGCCAGTATTCAGTGTGTGTGTTGGGGGGGGGGGGGGGGGGTGTTCAGCAAACTAGATGAGGAAGGTAGTTTAGGTGTAGATCAGAGGAAAAGTCGAATGATTAGTAGGAAGGTCTACATGACTAGTTTAAACTTACAGGAGATGATCTTTTCCTACTTTAAGGTGTAGAGGAAGATGCATTGATGACTTGGGCCGTAACAGCCTCGAAGGAAACACTCACCTGAAGAGACTGCTCTGACATTACCACTGCTAGTCTGGAAAGTGGGCAGGAGTGAGTCGATCCGTGTTTGACGATGTACAGCATCATTAATAACCATGAATTCAAAAGGGCCCTGGACACTAAAAAGGTAGGTGAAATGGAGCCACCACTTTAAAACTAATGATATGCTTTACTTAGGAAACAGACCAAATGTCTAATATTCTAGCATGTTGAAAATGAGCTTCCTCAGCAATTATTAGAAGAAGCCATTGTCCAAGTCCTGTCTAAAATCAGATGGCTAAAGGCAAATCCTCCACTTTCTATACTTTGAAGTATCCATACTAAAGAAAGAACATATTCTAGAGAAAGGATGCTTTGGTCCAGGAGGATTATGAAATACCTCTGTAGTTTCCTTTTAAGAAATCTTCCACTGGGCGCCTTTTACAGTGGAGGATAGTTAACTGCAAGCCTTGAGAAATGTCCTGGCAGCCAAGGTTTTGGGGAACTGTCATCTGAAAGTGTGTTAGGGGAAGAGGTATGACACTTAACGACCATCAGCATAACATGCGCCCAAATCTCTTTGAAAGAGAAGACCTACTGTCCACTTGCTGAGAATGACTTCCAGACTCTGGCACAAGGCAGTAATTGAGAAAGAAAGCAGTAGTCCAAGCTTAGGAGGTCAGGCAATCATCCATGTAAAGAATGGGGGGCATCCCAAGTAGTCACTGATGAGTACTCACTGGTGCTAGACATCCGGCAAACGGCAGAAAAGCCAAATGGCAAGAAAGATAACTTACAGCGGAAAATCTCCACCCCAAAATCACAGGTACTTCTAGGAGGAACGGGAATAAGGAGCAAGCAGCTTGTAAATGTACTGACCAAAATATTTCACTTCAGAAGACGCTGGAAGGTCTTCACTGTTAACATCTTGAATTTTTCTGAACAGACCAGTTGAGTTTCTTCCCCAAATGACGGTGTCAAACCATTCCTATGTAAACAACAAAAGTCTGCCTCTTAGGTGGACCAGGTGGTAACAGATGCCTCTGATGTCAATGGGCAGTATGGTGACTGGGAGGCTGGCTGAGTAGTTTGTTCTTACTGGGACGACTGCTGTCAGCAGCACTTTCCTTGCTATGCTGTCTGTAACCATCTTCTCTGATGAAACTGCTGCCTGGTTTAACTGTGATACAAGTGACAAGATTTCAAAATAAAAGTACTAAAAATATATATTAGACTCACGGGACTGTAATATCCGTTTCACGTTTGCAAATCTTTTCCACTTCATGCTACGTAAATAAATATATTGCGCATGTGTGCATTTGTGTGTATTTATCAGAACTAGGGTTACCACCTGTCCCACTTTGCGAGGGACAGTCCCTCTTTGGGCAATTGCGTCCTGCAAAAAAATTGTAAAAATGGCAAATGTCCTGAGATTTTAGGACAAAATTATTTCCTATATTTTATGCAATAGTTGCATAAAACAGTAATTCTGTATCTGAAACACCTAAATGTTATAAGAAATAGAATAAGCAACTAAAATGCTACAAGAATAAGCTTTTATTTAGGCAAAAAAGTGAAGTTCTGTCCTTTGTACTGGCCGTGGGTATGTTTTGGCCTGCAAAATCTGCCATTTGTACCAAGAATGTCCCACTTTGGGCATTTGAAAAGGTGGCAACCCTAATCAGAACTGACCCAAAAGAACAGAAGGTCACAGAACTGAATTTAGTAAATTCTGTCTTTATGTCCACTAGGAAGAATTGTATATGAAGCTGAGAAAATCTTCAAAGCAGAGATCCTATGGCAGCAGCTTAATACATTTACAGCACCATGTCTACACTCAGTAATGCTGGTACTGATCCTATCTGCAGTACATACGGCTGTGAAATTTTCCATTTCAGGTTCACACCTCCTACACTCAGTGTTAGGTCATCTATTTGCTTTAGAATGTGACCCTGAAACTGCACCAAGTGATTCAGTGGAAAACAGGTCCAAAAGACAAAGCAGAAGGGAAGTAGACACTTTTATAATGGCCTGTACAAGCACTGTTCATATCAGCTGGCAGGGGAGTTAAACCAACTATTGTTTTTATCCATAACAAAGATAAGCAACAACAAAGTTAGACACAAGCATACCTCTCAACCCCTTGAAGCAAGAAATCTAGACAAAGCCATAAATAAAAGTGGGACAAAGGCCCCAAAATAGGGAAAAGTTTTAAATATTGTTCTTACCTACTTAGAAAATTGATAGATTAACAGGTTTTGCATTAGCATGAATTTTCTGAAGGGTATGAAGCCTGAAACTCAAATGTCTGTCACTTTAATCTTAAATGATTTGCCACTAGTTTGCCAGAAAACCACAATTTTATGAAAAATTTACCAAAAACATGAGGTAAAAATCTGGACATTCTGTGAAAATCTGTACAGTTGAGAAGTATTATTCTAGAATATTATTCCTCTTTATTCCAGGACCATGCAATGTCTAGCCAGGTTTATACTGAGCAGGTAACTGAAAATCAAACTAATGGGATAAATTATTATTAACATTAGCAAAGTAGAAATGATAAGGAGAAACATCTAAATATTTTTCAGTTACATGATTTAACAGGTTCTCAATGTTTCTTGGAGGATAACAAATCTGGTCACCCACTTATGATAATCTTCCATTATTTGTAAAGTCTCTCTAAACTAAATATCTGCCTGACAGACCACAATAAGGATTCATGTCAACTCACTCTAAGCAATTTCCGCAAATGTAAATACAATGCAAAAAAAGTTCTCAGAAACTGCCTTTGGTGAACATCCGATAGAAGGTATTTCTGTAGGGGGTGGCAAACCTCCCCTGTACACCCCAAACCCCTCAGCTAATACCTACCAACTCCATGCTCATGCAACAGTGGATAAAAAGGTAAACTCTACTGGTGACAAACATAGTTTCAGTGAACTTACTCTGATGTAGTTATGTTTGCCAAAAATACCTTTGGCGACCTGGCATTTTCGACACAATAACAAATTCTCATAGTCAGAATATATGTCCAAGTCTAGGGAAGAACTGAAATGTTCTTTGGAAACTGATGTCCTGTCATCATCTTCCTCTGAAGCTGAAGAAGGGTTAGAGGAGATGGGTGCTTTTCCTTTTTCAAGAAATTCATGAAATCCTGTACGCATAGGACTTGGCAGATACTGTTAAAGCTCGAGTTTCTTGCCTTTGCAAATTAATATATTCCTAGCAAACCTGAAGCATTTAAACTCCTGCAAAGATGCAGCAGAAATGTAAGGAAGGCAGAAACAGGCATCTAAGCAAATAACTGCATCACAGGAATCCAGGAACTGAGCATCTAGAAATCTGATGCCTCCATTAAAATAAATGGAATATCACATCTCTGTTATAGTACAAAGGAAAAATAGAAAGTCAGTGGCACCTGAATCAATACACCATGGCAAACTGGTATGAGGGGACATTTGGCAACTGATGTCCAGAACAGAAACTATTTGCTGCTGAATAAAAACAAATCCAATTTTCATTGCCATTTTTATTACTACATTGCTAAACTCGTTAGTGGGACCCTGAGCTGTGCAGACTCCACATCCTGCAGAATCAGTGAGGCACCTAGAATAAAACAGCAGTCAGGGCAGCCATCGACCTGTGGAATGCAAAGTGAATCTGGAGACCATCAGTTGGAGATTTACAGGTCTCACTTCATAACACAGGCAGCAGCCTCTTGGACAATGACACACGCTCTCTAACATTATTATTTAATGCTCTTCTATGCTTAATTTTTAATACAGACGGACTTACTTTTGGTTTTTCAAACTACATTTTCTTTAAGACTGCCTTGTGCTTTTTTTGTTTTTAGAAACAGGAAAAAAATATGGTTTGTAACTGCCATCTTCTGTCCATCCACCCATAACCCCCTTTTTCCATTTTTTTTTAATTTGCATATGGGGTCAGGGTGTCACCTCAATACTGCAATAATCTAGAGCCAAGGTTCACACCACCAGGTGGTTAGCCTTGCCGCAGCTGTTCTTCCACACCACACACTCACATGCACAAACACACACACCTATGACCAATTTAGTGTGTCCACACCACCTACTACATGTCTTTGGAATGTGGGAGGATACTGGAGCACTCACAGAAAACCCATGCAAACACAGGGAGGACATGCAAACTCCACACAGCAGGCAACCCAGACAAGAGTTGAACTGGAGGACCTCTTACTGTGAAGTGACAACACTAAAGAGCTACTACACTGTGCCGCCCACTTCTGTAAATATCTGAAAATTCTTAGCTGTCCTAGCACATTTTTTTTTTTTTTTTAATGTGAACACATCAAGCAGAGCACTTCACTGGTCCTCTAAGAGAAATCTTGACAAGAGGGTGGGCAATAGGAAGTTCACTCCGGGGATCACTTCAGTGGCCTTGCTTGACAGGGGCACTGGGGACTAACTTTGGGCAGCGTGATGCCAGGGAATCTTCTTGGGGTAGGCTTATATAGGCTCCAGGGCCGTTAGCCTAGTACACACCTATGAATCTATGAACCTATGAACAAAATTATCATCTCTGTTCTCTATGACCAAATAAAATACATACTCAGAAATAAAATCTTTAGAAGAAATGCGTGACATAAATGCAAATGCTTGTTTATTCTTTACCTGTTATGGACATCATTAATAATCATCTAAAAATGTATCTATTTTGTGTGTATATATACAAATACACATATATATATATGTGTATATATACTTGTGCACGCAAGCACGTGTGTGTGTGTGTGTGTGTGTGTATGTCTACGAACTTGAGAAAGATGAAGATTAACTATTAATTTTTGGGAGAATAAAATAAATAATGCACTCTCTTTTTAGACAAGTTCTTTCTAACATCTATGGCTCAAGACTGCACATACCTGTGCCCAAGGGAGATGTACAACTGTTACAAAGTTCTGGTTTTGGCCTAATATCTGCCTGCTTACCGAATCTCATTCAGTTTTTAAATCCCGGAGAAAAGACTCTTATAATGAAACCAATGACAAACTGTAAAAGCAAACCAAAACCAGATGCTGCACATCTGTTCCGATATGGGTTACCAAAGTATTTTTCACAGCAAGGGACAGCCATAGATCTTCTGGCAATTCAAGTTGTAAAAATGTGGGTTGCCCACAAAGAATGCAAGGCACGTGCCCTTATGCAGCATGGCCCCCTTCAAGTGACCTTCTGCCTAAACATGAAAATAAGACCAATGAGTGCAAGCAGAGCTGAGTGGGCATCCATTTGCTGCTAACATGTACACGTGTACTCCTTCACTTGTTGCAACAAATAAACCCCAAAGCTTTTATTTTTTTATTTTATTTATCTGCAAACGTGGTAGACCCACTACATGTATTTTTTTTCACAGATGACCAGGGAAGCACTGCCTGGTTAAGTGACTTGCCCAGAATTGTACTGAAGGCAGAAGGTGGAAGTCAAACCCTGTACCCTTGACTACAGAACGCAGCTCATTTACAGCTCATTGCCTTAATACTCCGTGATAAATGCCAGACAGTGTCATCAACACCGAACAAAGATTATTTACCCATTTCTGTTATCAGAAATAAAAATCCCACATTTCTTCCACAGTGCCCTTCCCCTTTCAACAAAAAAATATAAATCTTAACCTTATTAGCATAAATAAATACTCTCATCCTTACCAACAGTAACTGTAATACAGCGCTTAAAAACATTCCAGAATGTACTGGTCACACCTCCTACCACTGACATTGGAACATCCAAAAAAGGAAGTTCAGTTTCTGATTGTTATAGTGATTTACTAAGCTTCCCAGCACAGTTGACAATAATGTTCCATATCATACAAATTCCCACCTTAACTACAATACTAACTGGCACAACCTTCCTTCCACTTTTAAACAGTAACCGAGTGAACAGCAAGACCATTGGGCTACAACTACATAGTGTGCTGTCTGGACTTAATCACTGGGGTCAAACTGAACAGCAAACATATGGCTGGATCAATCAGACGTCCATAAGCCATGGTACTGGGGAAGGGGTCTGTCAATCACTGTTCAGGCAATGGATGTGATAGTATCTATTAAGCAGTGGGATTAGGGAAACCAATGTATATCAGGACTGAGCATCACAATAGTGCATGGTATACATTTCAGGCATTTCAATGGTCAGGGCTAAGCATCTAAATGCATCGCCATCATCATGTCTTGGGAAAGAAAAACTGTACTAACAGTCACAAAACAAACGTAAATATTTACCCCATGTGCATCTAAGGCATGATTTCTAATATACGTGGCATGGTTACCAAAGTAGGACTGTACTGCTGTAAAAAGTTCATATTCCGAAAGAAGGAGCCTAGCAGTAATGTGATGTCTAACACACATCTGAGGTGTTCATAACCTGCACAGACACAGCAGAGTACTCTGTGCAGCACTGCTGGGCTTCATCAGTTCAAAGCTGAAATTCACAGGTGCACCATGCATCAAATATGCAGGCCAGCATTAACAGACGAAAAGGACTGCAACTACCTTCAGAATATCAAAATGAAAGGAAAGATCACTGCAAGTATCTTAGGGAAATGAACAGTCTTAGGAGTCCTAAATAAATGTAGTTACGGTAGAATTCTGGGACAAAAACAGTTAAACCAGCACCGCAGTGAAACATTCTATGTAGCACAACAAGCCAAAGTAAACTATAATGCACATTTAAAGACTATAGTTTTTCAAATAATTATATTTTGCACACTGTCAAGAAGCAATAGGACTTGGAAAAATATACACACTGACAAGATAATGTCTGAAGCTGTAGCCACATAAGTTTTGCTTACTTTAAAGCTCAGAGCCCTTACATCTTTCTCAATATGCTACAGTGGATATAAAAAGTGTACACACCCCCGTTAAAATGCCAGGTTTTGTGATATAAAAAAATGAGACCACAATAAATCATTTCAAAACTTTTTCTACCTTTAATGTGCCCTGTAACCTGTACAATTCAACTGAAAAACAAACAAATCTGTTAAGAAGAAAAATATAAAAAATAAAAAAATGTACAATAAGCTGGTTGCATAAGTGTGCACACCCTTAAACTAATACTTTCTTGAAGCATATTTTGATTTAATTACAGCATTCAGTCTTCTTGGGTAGCAGCCTATCACCATGGCACATCTTGACTTGGCAATATTTGCCCACTCTTCCTTGCAAAAGTGCTCCAAATCTGTCAGATTGCGAGGGCATCTCTTGTGCATAGCCCTCTTCAGGTCAGCCCACAGATTTTCTATTGGATTTAGGTCTGGATTCTAGCAGGGCCATTCCAAAACTTTAATTTTCTTCTGGAGAAGCCATTCTCTTGTTGATTTGGATGTATGCTTGGGGTCATTGTCATGTTGAAAGGTGAAATTCCTCTTCATCTTCAGCTTCAGCTTTCTAGCAGACGCCTGAAGGTTTTGGGTCCAAAGTGTCTGGTATTTGGAACTGTTCATAATTCCCTCCACCTTGACTAAAGCCCCAGTTCCAGCTTTAGAAAAGCAACCCCAAAGCATGACACTGCCACCACCATGCTTCACCATGGGGATGGTGTTCTTTTGGTGAAGCAAAGTGTTGTTTTTGCGCAAAACATACCTTTTGGAATTGTGGCCAAAAAGTTCAACCTTTGTCTCATCAGACCATAACACACTTTCCCACATGCTTTTGGGAGACTATGTATTTGCTCTGCAAATTTTAGCCGGGCCTGGATGTTTTTCTGTGTAAGAAAAGGCTTCTGTCTTGCAACCCTACTCCATAGCTCAGACATATGGAGAATATGGGAGACTGTTGTCACATGTAGTACACAACCAGTACTTGCCAGAAATTCCTGCAGCTCCTTCAGTGCTGCTGTAGATCTTTTGGCAGCCTCCCTGACCAGTTTTTGTCTGGTCTTTTCATCAATTTTGGAGGGACGTCCAGTTCTTTGCAAGGTCACTGTTGTCCCATATTTTCTCTACTTTTTGATGACTGCCTTCACTGTGTTCCATGGTATATCCAATGTTGTGGAAATTTTTTTGTACCCTTCTCCTGACTGATACCTTTCGACAATGACATCCCTTTGATGCTTTGCAAGCTCTCTGCGAACCATAGCCTTTGCTGTAGCAGGCAAAGTACAGTTGTGTACACTTACCATAAATGTAGATGTTCGAGTGTATTCACTGTTGCAGTCATTACATTTGGGTATGATTTTGCTTTAAACTACTTTGGACGCAAATGTCTGACACAGGAAAGGACCAATTCTTTGTTGGCCACTGTCTACTAAACCTAGGTGGCTGTACTTGTAAGAAATCTTTGACCGTTTGCATAGATTTAGCCTTGTCCTCCATTTTCTTTAACACCTCTTCTGCCTTAACACCAAACAAAGAATCATGCTTTAAAGGTGCATCTAATAATTTAACTTTAACATGATCAGGCAGATTTTGTTCCTTTAACCAAGCATGCCTTCTAATTACAGAACCTGTAACTGCGGCCCTGCAGGAGGCCTCTAAAGAATCAAAACCACATTGCAAAGTATGCTTTCCAACTTGTTCAGCTGCATACAAAATATCCTGCATTTCCTTGTTTTCTGCACATTCACAGTTTAACAACATTTTCTGTTTAAGCAATGCCAAGACATGCTGCTGATATTTGAGCATATGAAACTGACAGATGTTCATCGTGTTACCCTGCTGCAGTCATCACACTTGGGGTTATCCTGTCGTCAGGCGGTCCCGCAGTCGGACGGATTTCCAAAGTCTTGGTCCGACGTCGGTTGCTGTCGCCTCATCCCTGACGTCAGTGCGCCAGGGGTACATATATTGCAACCAACGCCATTTTCTTCAGTCTTTCTTCGCAAGTGCCGGTCGGCCGACTCCTGAGATTGTCGAATTCGAATTTCAGACCGAAGTCTTCTATAAAGCTAAGTACCCCGTTGGGGAAACTTTTCTCGCCTCAGACCGATGTCAGGAAAAAGTTAACAATTGCATTTCTTGTGGGAAGCAAATACCTCATAAGGATTTTCATTCTTATTGCATACCTTGCCTAGGCCCTGATCACGATGTCACTTCTTGTCAATTTTGTGCTAGGTTTAATAAGCGTACTATTAAAAGACGATTTGATTTCACACAACACTATTTTGGTAGAAAATTTAACTATAACATGCCGTCGGAGATACCGACTACCGGCGTGCACAAAAAGTGCAGGGATAAGGACCAACAGCCCAGGCCTAAGCCAGATTCCGAGGCCTCGGTTGATCCGGTTCTCTGGTTCTCAGTGAGGCTCCGACGCAGCCCCTGACTACTGCAGTTCTGGAACCAGAGACTGCTACAGATATTTTGACGGAATGTACTAGGCCGACACAGCCTTTTACTTCAGGCCCTTCCGACGATTTACCTTCTAAGGACGTTGGTGCTTCTGAAACGCCATCGGTTTCTGAAGGCGTTTTCAGACCGAAGACTCCTCCTAAATCTAAAAAGACTACACTTCAGTCTCCTGTTCAGGGCCCTATGCCTAAGAAGCAGATGCTCAAAATGGCTGAAGATTTGATTTCTCTTATCAGCGGTTCACAGCCCCCTCCTGACAAAAGGCCTAGACAAGAGGAAGATTCTGCTTCCTCTGAGCAACTGTCTGTTTCTTCAGGATTCCTCTGAGGACCAAGACTATTCCTGCTCTCCTTATGAAGATTCTGATGCTGAGGACTCTATTCCCTCAGCTTCCCCTCCTGAAGACTACTCTTTTGGGGAAACTTTACACACTATGAGGGAACATTTTCACTGGGAAGGTCAGGATTACTCTGATTCCAAGTAAAGGCTCAGAGAGTTTCTTTTACTCCCCCAACACAGACCTCTAGCCATCCCACCTGTTTTGGACATTGTGGATGATGTCTATTTAGAATCCAGTTTCAACCCAGACTCTCTACCTCCTGCTCCGGCTAAGCCTGACAGATACTACAGAGTACCTGATTCCCACAAATTTCTTTACAAAAGCCCAGTAGCTGACCCAGACACTATCTCCCAGGGTCCCAAGGGGGCTAAGGCTTCCATGGCTAAAAACCCAGTACCTTCTGAGAGGGATTCAAGAGCACTAGACAGGTGGGGGAAAAAGGTTTACACCTCAGCCACATTAGCTATGAGAGCACTAAATTGTCAATTTCATATGCTTAAGTATCAGCAATTTCTAATCTCTCAGTTAAAACAAAAGATAACCTCCCTCCCTCAACAATCTGAATTGAAAGTAGTACAGGATTTGTTGCACGCCACTGAGCAGGTAGGCAAACATACCTTACAATGTGGGTTTGATTCTTTGGAGGCCTCCTGCAGAGCAGCTGTCACTGGATCAGTTATACGTAGGCATGCTTGGTTAAAGGAACAAAGTCTGCCTAATCATGTTAAAGCAAAACTACTAGATGCTCCCTTACAGCAGGATGTTCTTTTTGGAGTTAAAGCAGAAGAAGTTTTAAAGAAAATGGAAGATAAGGCGAAATCAATGCAGATAGTCAAAGATTTCCTACAAGTACAACCCCCTCGCTTCAGCAGAAACTGGCCAACAAAAAATTGGTCCTTTCCAGCCACTGACAGACCTCAGAGGGGTACATACAGGAGCCCAAGAGGCAGAGGACAACCACAAGCCCAGTATAAACCTTGCCAATGGGGCACTTCAACCCAGAAGGGAGGAGAAGACAGGTCTCAACCCACCAGAAGGCAAACTCAATGACTTGCACCTCAGCTGGCCAAACAGAACTCTTTTGTCAGCCCCCTTGGGGGGAAAACTAGCACTTTTTGCAGACAACTGGCAAATGGTCACAAAGGACAAATGGGTCCTAGACATAATTTTACGAGGATACAGATTCCATTTCCACACCTTGCCAATGAAAAGAGGAATGCCAAACCTGCCACAAAATCAATGGGCAGAGGCACAAAAACAAATTACAGCTCTCATGGCCATGAGAGCCATTCAACGGGTACCGACTCGAGAGCAAGGCCAAGGATTTTACTCAAGGCTCTTTCTAGTACCCAGAAAGGACAATGCTTGGAGACGAATTCTGGACCTTTCAATTCTAAACACTTACTTACAAGTTCCCAAATTTAAGATGCTAACACTACAGCAGCTACTTCCCATGTTGGACTGCGGGACCGCCTGACGACAGGATAACCCCAAGTGTGATGACTGCAGCAGGGTGAACACTCGAACATCTACATTTATGGTAGGTACAAAAAGTACAGTTTTGTACCTACCATAAATGTAGATGTTCGAGGATTCCATTGCTGCAGTCCTGACTATTGGGTATAGTCCGCGTCCAGTCGGCCCGAATACCAGAGTATAAGGCTGACGTCGGTCAGGGCGCATTAGACTGACGTCAGTACGTCAGGGTACTAATGCGCATGACCGACGTCATATCCTCAGTCTTTTCTTGCCCCAGATGTCAGAAGACCCTAAAAAGACAAGTCCCAAAAAACCTGCACCAAAAACATGTACAATATATACAACAATATATACAAAACTATAAGCATGTAAACTCACCTACACAACCACCCCTAAATACAGAGGGAAGGAGGGAGGGTAAATTGGACTGTAGCAATGGAATCCTCGAACATCTACATTTATGGTAGGTACAAAACTGTACTATGTTCTTCGTATTCCATTGCTGCAGTCCTGACTATTGGGTAGAATCCCAAAGCAGAGGTAAGGGAGGCTGGCAAATCATAAGGAAGTAGGAGCTGACAACATGCCTTGCAAAACAGCTGTGGCAAAACCAGCCCTAGACTTAGAGTAGATAGGAAGGTGATAATGCTTAGAGAAAGTATGCACTGAACTCCAAGTAGCTGCTTCCAAAATATCCTTAGTTGCCACCCCCCTTAGAAATGCTGTTGAAGTGGCAGTAGCCCTAGTGGAATGAGGCCTAATCCCAGCTGGAATCTCCTTGCCATGATGGGAATAACAAAATGCAATGCAAAAGCCAATCCACCTAGAAATAGTTTGTTTTGACACAGGCTTGCCCTGTGAACTCAAAGCAAAAGAAACAAACAATTGCTGAGACTGCCTAAAATCCTTAGTCCTGCTTAAATAATAACGCAATTGCCTGTGTATATCTAAAGTGTGCAAAATCTTTTCCCCTTTATTTTGAGGGTCTGCAAAAAACGTAGGCAAATGAATAGTTTGGTTTAAAGCCACACTAGAAACCACCTTAGGCATAAAAGAAGGATTAGTACGTAATGATACCCTATCCTTATGGAAAATCAAAAAGGGCTCTACTGCCATAAGGGCCTGCAACTCAGACACCCTTCTTGCAGAAGTAATAGCCAACAGAAAAGCAGTCTTCCATGACAAGTATTTCAATTCAGCAGTAGCTGCCGGCTCAAAAGGTTGTAGAGTAAGCTTTTCCAACACAAAATTGAGATCCCAAGCAGGAGTAGGAGCTCTACGTGGGGGTCTTATATTCTTTGCCCCTCTAAGAAACTGCTTGAACAAAGGATGCGAAAACAAAGGTGGGTCACAATCATAGTGAGCTGAAATTGCTGCAGCATGAATCTTAATGGAAGAGAAGGACAAACCTTTGTCCAATAATTCAGTAAGATATTGAAGAGCCACACTCAAATTAGGCTCAGAAATCTCCAAATTCTTTGCTGTACTCCAAAATAAAAATCTCTTCCATTTTTCTATGTACACTCTCCTTGTACTAGGTCTTCTAGCTTCCATAATCACATTTAGAACTTGTTGAGGAAGTTGAGACCTGCTGTGTTTCAACACAGAATATGCCAGGCTGTTAGATGAAGAGAGTGAAGCTTGACATTGAGCAGATGACCGTCCTTCTGAGATAACAGATGAGGAATCAGAGGTAAAGGCCAAGGAGGCTTCTTTACCAGACTCCATAGTAGTGGGTACCAGTGTTGCCGAGGCCAATCTGGAGCTATCAAAATCATCCTTGGCCTGTCTTGTCTGACCTTTAATAGTACCTTTGGAAGAAGAGGCAGAGGTGGAAAGGCATACACATGAAGGTTTTTCCAACTGAAAGACAGAGCATCCACTTTCCAAGCTGTGTGATGAAACCCCTTTGTGCAATACTTTGGCAGCTGGTGGTTTAGTGGAGAAGCGAACAGATCTATGTCTGGAGTTCCCCATGACACTGTCAGTTTCTGAAATACATGAAGATCCAGTTTCCACTCGTGGGGATCCATGATTTGTCTGCTTAACACATCTGCTAAGGAGTTCTGTGCTCCTGGCAGAAACCTTGCCTGAAGAGTTAATTGCAGGCTGAGCGCAGTCTCCCATAAAATCATTGCTTGCCTGCATAGAGGATAAGAATGTGTTCCCCCTTGCTTGTTGATGTACCACATGACAGTTGTGTTGTCTGTTAGAATCAACACCTGCCCTGGAAGAAGTAACTCCTTGAAAGCCATTAATGCAAACTGGACTGCTAACATCTCTTTCAAGTTGATATGTAGATGCTGTAGTCTGGCAGGCCACTTGTCTTGTATCCACTTTCCATTTAGATGAGCTCCCCAAGCAATGTCGGAGGCATCTGTCGTTAAGATCTGACTTGCCTCTGGCCGGGTCACAGAGAGTCCCTTGTTTAGGTGACATTCCTGAGCCCACCACAAGAATTCTTTTTGAAGGCAAGGTATTATTTGAATGACAGTGTCCAAATCCTGGCAGTGCTGTGTCCATACATTTGAGATACCATTGTAGCTTCCTCATATGCAGTTTGGCATTGGGAAGTACCAGAATACAAGATGCCATGAACCCTAATGCTTGAAGGACTGTCCTTGCAGTCAGCACGGACTGATGAGATAGTTGATGGAAGTAAAGTGACAGACTCTTTTGTTTGTCCGGGGTTAAAAAGGCCATCTGGGCTGCTGTATTCAGTCTCACACCCAGAAAGCACATGTCTTGAGAGGGTACTAGACTGGACTTTATTTCGTTCACAGAATACCCTAGGCATCTTAGCACTGCTATAACATATTCCAGATGCTGTAGAAGGTCTTCCTTTTCTTGAGCCAGAATCAGGCAGTCGTCCAAGTAAGGATAGATTTGAATTCCTTGAAGCCTGAAGTAAGCTATCACTGGAGCCAGAACCTTTGTGAATACTCTGGGCGCAGTAGATAAGCCAAAGGGCAATGCAGAGAACTGATAATGAGAATTTCCAGCTCGAAACCGCAGATACTTCCTGCAACTTAGCCTGATAGGCACATGAAGGTAAGCTTCCTTGAGATCTAAAGTTACCATCCAGTGATCTTTGCCCAGCAGTGGTAAAAGCTGTTGTAACGTCAACATCTTGAACTTGGGAATGTCCAAAAACGTGTTGAGGAGAGATAAATCCAAAATTGGTCTCCACGTGTTCCCCTTCTTTGGTACAAGGAACAGGCGAGAATAAAATCCTAGGCCCCTTTCTGATACAGGGACTGGCTGAATGGCCCCTATGTGAAGTAACTGAGAAACTTGCTTGTGAGCCTCTTTTCTTTGTGGAGGAGGAACGTCTGGCATGCCTTTGAAAGGGGGCATTGTATGGAAATAAAATCTGTAACCGTGGTGAATGATATCCAACACCCATTTGTCTTGAGTAATTAAATCCCAATTTTCTTTGAAAAGAGACAGTCTTCCTCCCAAAGGAGCTGCCAAACGTGAATCTGCTGGCAGCTGAAAAGACAGGTCATTGGGTTTGTTTACGAAAGGACTGACCCCTGCCCTCACCAGAAGTCTGAGTAGGTGAACTCCCTGTTCTAGGCCTAAAAGAACCTTGAGCCCTGCCCCTACCACGTCTAGACCTACCCCTAGACTGGGAATCATAAGCAGGATATGTCCACCCCTTAGCAGGCCAATTTCTACTAAACTTTGGTGGCTGCACCTGCAAAAAATCTTTAACAGTCTGCATAGACTTAGCTTTGTCCTCCATTTTCTTTAAAACTGCTTCCACAGGCGATCCAAACAACACATCAGACTGTAAAGGAGCATCCAAAATCCTTGTCTTAACATGCTCAGCTAAATTCTGATCCTTCAACCAAGCATGCCTGCGAAGAACAGAACTGGTAGCAGCCACCCTCGAGGAGGCCTGTACAGCATCAAAACCACATTGCAAAGAATGCTTACCCACTTGTTCAGACACGTGAACCAAATCCAGCAACTCTTTACACTCAATACCTTCCGCCAAAGCATCCAC
This sequence comes from Protopterus annectens, assembly GCF_019279795.1. Classification (NCBI taxonomy): domain Eukaryota; kingdom Metazoa; phylum Chordata; order Ceratodontiformes; family Protopteridae; genus Protopterus; species Protopterus annectens. The sequence continues at coordinate 125,216,280 of NC_056745.1, read as the reverse complement.
CTTAGATTTCAATTGTGAAAGGAGATAATTCTGATATTTAAGCATGTGAAACTGACAATTCAATGCTCTCATGGCTAGAGTGGAAGAAGTATACACTTTCTTCCCCCACCTATCCAAAGCCCTTGCCTCTTTATCAGTGGGAACAGGATTTTTAACCACAGAAGCCTTTACACCCTTAGGCCCTTGAGAAATAGTTTCTGGGTCCGCCCTAGGACTCTTAAACAAATATTTATGAGCTTCGGGCACCCTATAATACCTATCAGGCTTAACAGGAGCAGGAGGCAAAGAGTCCGGGTTCAGGGAAGCCTCTGCAAAAACATCTTCCACCACATTCAACACAGGAGGAATAGCTAAAGGCCTATGCTGGGGTAAAAACAAGAATTCCCTAAGCCTTTTCCTGGAATCAGAGTAATCCTGGCCTTCCCATTTAAAGTGCTCCCTCATGGAATGCAGAGTCTCTGAAAATGAGAAATCCTCAGGCGGAGAAGCTGTAGGAGTGGAATCATCCACATCAGAATCAGAATAAGTAGGATACTCCTGCATATCTTCCACAGAAGATTCTGAAGCCTCTGAACACTGTTCAAAACTGTCAAACTCCGGTTCCACCCTAGGCCTCTTATCAGGCGGGGGCATAGAACCTCTAATCATAGTAATCAAATCTTCTGCCATTTTAAGCATATGTTTCTTAGGTACAGAACCCGAAATGCTAGGAGAAGCCCCCACTGAAGCTGAACTAGGCCTACCTCTCAAAGAAGTTTTGGCAACAGAAGGAGAGGCTCTAACTACCTTAGGAAGAGAGGGAAGAACAGTCACCTGAGAAGCCCCCTCAGCCTGGCCTACCTCCTGAGAAGGCACATCCTGTAATAGTATAGTTTCTGCCTGGGACTCCATGGAAACACCTGGCAAAACCTCCGGCTCCACTGAGCCTTCTAAAGAACCGACGTCCGGGACTGCCGGTTCATCAACCCTAGGCTTCACTGTTTTATCCTTGCGCTTCTTGGAGGAAGCGGGCGTCGGAGCATCCGACGGCATTTTATAATTGCAACGCTTCCCAAACACTAACCTGGCACAGTCTAACCTCCTCTTAATAGTGCGTTTGTTAAACCTAGCACAAGAGCGGCAACCAACAACGTCGTGCTCAGGCCCTAAACAAGGTATACACAAGGTATGATAATCCCTATGAGGTATCTGTTTCCCACAAGAAATACAGTTATTCACTTTTTCTGACATCCGGTAAAATACTGAGGCAAGAAAAAACCAAAATGTTCCCCAACGGGGTACTTAGCCAACTCTGTTTCGGTCTGAAACTCCGGTTCGGAAATATTTCAGAACGCCAACCTGCACTCGCAAAACTGCTTCTGCATCGGACCATGCGGCAAAAAAGACTGAGGATATGACGTCGGTCATGCGCATTAGTACCCTGACGTACTGACGTCAGTCTAATGCGCCCTGACCGACGTCAGCCTTATACTCTGGTATTCGGGCCGACTGGACGCGGACTATACCCAATAGTCAGGACTGCAGCAATGGAAGACGAAGAACATCTGTACTTTTAAGGCCCTTATAGCCAAGGTAGCAGATGTGTAAACCTTTTTCCCCCATCTATCCAGTGCCCTAGAATCCCTGTCAGAGGGGGTAGGGTTTTTTGCAGCGGAAGCCTCAACTCCCTTGGGACCCTGAGAAATAGTTTCTGGGTCTGCAGCAGGGTTTTTAAAAAGGAATTTATGCGAGTCAGGAACCCTGTAATATCTGTCAGGCTTAACAGGAGATGGAGGTAAGGAGTCAGAGGTAAGGCTAGACTCCGGAAACGCATCATCCACAATGTCTAACACAGGAGGGATGGCTAGTGGCTTGTGCTGAGGTAGTAACAGGAAATCTCTGAGCCTCTTTTTAAACTTTGAAAAATCTTGGCTCTCCCAGTGAAAATGCTCCCTCATGGTATGTAAGGTTTCCCCAAAAGAGTAGTCCTCAGGAGGAGAAGCTGAAGGTATGGATTCTTCAGCATCAGAATCCTCATAAGGGGGAAAAGAATATCCCTGATCAGAAGAGGAATCAGAAGAAATGGAAACCTGATCTGAAGATTCATAGTCAGTCTCTTGCCTAGGCCTCTTATCAGGAGGGGGATGGGAACTCCTGATCAAGGTAATCAAGTCTTCGGCCATTTTGAACATCTGTTTTTTGGGCATGGAGGCCTGTACACATGGCTCTTGAGGTTGCTTCTTTGCCTTTGAAGGTGCTTTAGTCTTTGCCTTTGAAGTCGGTTTAATGCATAGATGTTTGGGTCTGAATACACCCTCAGAAGCCGGTGCCTGCTCAGCGGCTCCGGACCGATCTGAAGGATCAGCATACGAGGTTCCAATACCTTGAGTTTCCAGTGGCATGGCCGACTCCACGTGGGAGTCAGTAGCGGCCTGCAACTCTAAAGTAGCGGCAGTCAGGGGCTGCAAAAGCGCCTCACTGAAAACCAGCTAACCGACTACTGGCTTAGGAGAAGCTTCGTCATCGGTTTTGGGCCTCGGCTGTCTTTCTTTTTCTTTGCGTTTTTTGTGAACTCTGGTAGCCGGATGGCTTTCCGATGACAATTCTAGAAAATTAAATCTGCGTCCAAAGTAGTTTAAAGCAAAATCATACCCGAATGTAATGACTGCAACCGTGAAACGCAAAGAACATCTGAGTAAATGTCAGGAAAACCTACTAGGACAGCTGAAATTTATTTGGAGTTAATCAGTCTCTCTCTAATTGATGTCAGGTGTGTATCCAAGAAGACTGAATGTTGTAATTAAATCAAAAGGTGCTTCAACAAAGTATTAGTTTAAGGGTGTGCACACTTTTGCAACCAGCTTACTGTACATTTTTTTTTTATATTTATTCCCCTAACGGATTTTGTTTTTCAACTGAACTGTACAGGTTATATATAGGTTACATTAAAGGTAGGAAAGTTTTGAAATGATTTATGGTGGTCTCATTTTTCATATCACAAAAGCCTGTCATTTTAACAGGTGAGTGTATACTTTTTATATCCACTGTACATTATCAGAGAATGGCATTCATTTTCACATTAATAAGACATTATTACTACTTTTCCATTAGGCCACATTATGTGAGCTATGTCGTCCTTCATTTCTCACAATTCCACAACTCTAATCTTTTACTAGATAAAAGGGATAGCAGTAAATGTATTACTTGTGCACACTTCCATACTAGCCACGTTAAAAGGACATCACACACTTTTGGTCTGATAATTACTGTCCATAGCACTCAAGTGTCTCATATTAGAAAATGATCAATATTTTTGCTTGTCAAGGTCCTCCACCCCTTTTTTAAATGGATGTCCTTAAGAAGGGTGCCCAACATGCAAACTGCCAAAAGGTGGCATTATCCTACGGGCATATAGAAAGCTCACATATTTTGCACCCACAGCCGAAGGTATAATGCATTTTCACAGCTGGTCACTTGGACATTACAGTATATTTATTTACTGTTTCATAACCAGGTAAGTGGTCTGGTCCAGGAACCCTTTTCAGCTATGACCTGAAAATACAGACTACAAGAGATATAGCTGCTTGTTATACACAAGTCAAGTAGAGACAATTCTTAAGATACAGACGCTGAAGTAGATTGTGTTGAAATTACTATGAATAGAGCAATGAGGTTTGTAAATTAACATTAATCATACAGTTGGCAAACATACAAATTTAACAAAATATTTACATTATATATAGTACATACAACTGTACTATTAAGCACCTAACACAGCATGCACTGATTAACTGGTTAGTTGGAAGACATGACAAACCAAAAACAGCTGAATAGGAAAACCCAGAACTTAACAGTCACAAAATAAAAACAATAAAATAAGCATCCGGTCAGCGCTTTCATCTCTAACCTTGAGACTTCTTCAGACTAAATACATTTAGCATCACCAAGCATTTATATAATATCTAGTCATATAGTTGGAAGACAGACAGAAACACAATACAATTAACAATTATCTCTAAAGCAACTGCACACCACTTTTCATTGTACAGGTGTTTAGACATGACTTTTTAAAACTCAAGATAGTCTCAACATCTTTTGTTTCAGCAGGGAGTTTGTGCCATAAAGCTTTGCCTAGTGAGAGAATGCATGTTCACCTATACTTGTTTTAAAGAGATGTCCTTAAGGTAATATTTTCATCCTCTGCATTTCCTAGCATGTAAACCTGGTTCCTTATCGGAAGTTTTCTTTTCAGAGGTATGTAATGACCTCCTTTTAGTATTTTGTGTATCAAAGTACGAAGAAGGAAGGTGGTCCTTTAAATAAACGGGACCCATTTAGCTTCTGTTGTAAATTACACTGGTGAGAAAGACTGCCAGCCAAGAGGGTAAATTTGCAGAGTTTATTTTCAGTGATTTAGCACTACACTAGAGAAAGCACTACAATAAATGATTTGTCATACTAAGCCACATTTGCAGTATCCATGCTTACAATGTAGCAACATACGCAATCAATCACTGAAAAGAAGAAGTTAACCAGGTCAGGGCCACCACGACACTCGGTGTCCATGCGCTACAGATTAGCAGGTAACGGGAGCCATTTGGGAAAAAGCATTCTAATCAACGATGTATCTTGCAAAGATAATTCAAAAGGTAACAACATCCATGATGGCAGAGATGGCTTGGTCCATCTGACATTTAAAAAGCTCTTAAGTAACAAGGTTACACAAGTCAGAACTGTGAGAACCAAGTACAAAACCCTCCTGGGAACTGTGTTGTCTTTCTCCAGAAACACTGCAGGCTTCACCTGCAGAAAACAGGAATCAGTGTTCCAGAAGACAACATACTTCGAACACTACGAAGGAGAATCAACCCACTAAATCTCATACGGTCACTAGTGTGGACAACAGCCCATTCCCAACCTCTATCAGAATATGAAAGCTGCTGAGCACGGGTCACAACCAGAAGCTACGGCTGTACTTTTCCCCTCCTTTAACCCTTAATGTCAAGTAAACCTGAAAAATGCACATGTAGCCTTGTTTTCTAAGATCATGGAAGTTACATGCAGGTATGTTAATGACCAGAGTACTATCTATGTCTTGTATGAATTAAAAAAAAAAACAGCAAATTGCCAGGATCTGTGGCGAACAGGAATGAAGCCGTAACTACATTCCAGAGAAAGACATGTTTGAGTAGAGTAATGGAAAGCTGGGAGAGCCACGAAGGGACATGAGACTATGTGGCCCTCGTCAGCTTAGCATCCTATCTACGACCAAGGAGGAGCAAGTGTCTAACTGGAAGCAATCTCTCCTTAGCCTGAACAAGAAAATAAGAGCACTAGTGAAATCCTCCAAAGCAAATTGAGTCCAAACTGGTCACATCTACTAAAGACAATCATAAGGCCTTCTTCACATTATGTCCACAATCTCAAGGGAAGCAACCAGATCTGCTCAGAACTGGTGGTCAAGGACACCACATACACAAACCCTGTAGATATAGCCAACTCTCTAGCAGACAGGTTCAGTAAAAACTTCACTCCTCTGCTCCCCCATCAGTAAAACAGGGCATCCCCATTACCTGCCCCCCTCCCTTTATCTCTAGGGAGCACGTCATCACTAACCTCTCAAAGGCAAAAAATACAGCCTCCATGGGACCCGATAACATCCCAGGCTGCATCCTACATGAACTCAGGCAGGAATTTGCAGTACCATTAGGCACCCTATTCAACCAAAGCCTAAGTACCGGCTTCGTCCCTGCCAAGTGGAGGACAGCTACTGTCATCCCTTTTTACAAAGGTGGAGCATCCACCGATTCAGGAAATTATAGACCCATCAGCCTAACTAGCCTGATCTGCAAGGCCATGGAGCGGATTATCGTGGACCTCATTAACAAGGACATTGGCAACCTCCAGACACTTGATCTGACACAGTTTGGTTTTGTCAAGGGGAGTTCATGCCTCTTAAATTTGGTCGACTTCTTTGAGACGGTCACCAAGGCCATATACTTGGAGAAGACAGTGCACACCACCTACCTTGACCTGGCCAAGGCCTTCAATACTATTCCCCACTCAGGTATAATAGATAAACTCTCTCAACTAGGCATCAATCCATGCATTACCAGACAGGTAGCAAACTGCCTTACTGATAGAACCCACCTAGTCAAAACAGGGGAAGCCACCTCAAGTAGTAGACCCATAACAAGCGGTGTACCCCAGGGATCGGTCTTGGGGCCACTGCTGTTTGGGATATACTTTTCAGAGGTGCAGGCCAAATCTAATGGGCTATGGCTGAACAAGTTTGCAGATGACTGCAAACTGGGTGCTGTCATCAATTCCCCTAGTGATGTGGACATCCTCCAAGAGGGTTTCACCCAAACAAATGACTGGTGCCAGAAGCATGGCCTCAGATGCATCATCATCCCTTTTGTGGAGAACGATGTCCCCACAAATTATCACATTGATAAATAAGGCAATAAGCATGCAATCAGTCGTGAGGGACATGGGAACCCAGGTTGATAGCAAACTGACTTCTGACTACCATATTGCCTCCAATGTATGGAAAGCTATTTACATGGCCCACCTCATTAGTAAGGGTATCACATCCAGGTATAAGGTGGTCATAACATCCCTGTATTCTTCCCTTGTAAGATCAATTATTGAATACAATGCCCCTTTCGGCATGTACCTTGCAAAGAACATGCAGCAGCTGGAGAGACCACAGAGGTTCCTCACCTGGAGAATCCAGGGCCTCAAGCATCTACCCTACACAGATAGGCTAAAATCCCTGTCCCTCTACTCAGTCTCCTACAGACTCCTCAGAGATGACCTCTGTCCGGCATACAAAGCAATCTCAAACCCCACCCTGATGGGACTGCTGCATATCCACAAGTCAAGCTCCACTCGAGTAACACACACGCGAGACCTCAACCTGGTCTGTGACATCAATAGGACAGATGTGCGTCCCAGAGACACCCCCTTTTGTGGAACAGACTCCCTCTCCATGTAAAGGAGAGTACCTCATTAAACCTTTTTAAGTACAACCTGGATAACTGGATGGGGAACAGAAAATATATCCCTAGGATTCCACCAATGTCCCTGCTGGACAGTAGCATAGGGTGCTGACTTGTTGGAACATAGGCTAAAATCTTGGCTAGGCTTGTAAGGGCCTCAAGGCCAAGAGCATAGTAACTTCCTATGATCCTATAAGGCACTAAGCTCTCAATCAGTCGTGAAGGACTTGAGAACCCAGGTTGATAGCAAACTGACTTTTGGCCACCATATTACCTCCGTTGTACAGAAAGCTTTCTACATGGCCCACCTCATTACTAAAGGTATCACATCCAGGGACAAGGTGATCATAACATCCCTGTATTCTTCCCTTATAAGACTGATGATTGAATACAATGCCCCTTTCGGCATGTACCTCACAAAGCACATCCAGCAGCTGGAGAGACCACAGAGATTCCTCACCCGAAGAATCCAGGGCCTCAAATATCTACCCCTACACAGATAGGATAAAAGCCCTCTCCCTCTACTCAGTCTCCTACAGACTCCTCAGAGGTGACCTCTGTCTGGCATACAAAGCAATCTCAGGCCCGCCCTGATAGGTCTGCTGCATATCCACAAGTCAAGTTCCACTCAAGTAACCCACAAGTGAGACCTCAACCTGGTCTGTGACATCAACAGGACTTGTTGGCAGGACAGATTTGTGTCCCAGCGACTCCCCCCTTTTGTAAAATAGACTCCCTCTCCATGTAAAGCAGAGTACCTCATTAAACCTTTTTAACCGCAACCTGGATAACTGGATGGAGAACAGAAAATACATCCCTGGGATTCCACCTATGTCCCTACGGGACAGTGGCATAGGGTACTGATTTGTTGGAACATGGGCTAAATACTTGGTTAGGCTTGTAAGGGCCGGCCAATAACCTATTAAATTCCTATGATCCTATGATCCTATGATCCAATTGAGGGGGGGGGCACTTTGACCCTCCTGCCAGACACCTGCATAGACGTGTTGGGGTGCATACGGCAACACGAAGGGGTTAGTGGATGACTCTGCTCTGCAAGGGAGTACACAGTTGCTCACCAGGCAGCAGTGAATATTGGGACTCATGGCTGCTGCCAGGAACGATTAGGCTGGTGGTGGTGGTGTGTCCACTTAACATGGTAGACTGGTTCATTCCTTAGATCTTAATTCTTGCCTCAGAGGAGAGAATGGATTGATGAAGCTTCTGCCTCAGGCAGGAAATGAATGGGTCATAGGTCTCTCGCCCAGATTGTGAAATGAAAGGCCCTGGGTCTTCACTCAAATGGAAGACAGAATGGGGTAGAAGGGAGCAGAAAAGGGACTCACTGGGTGAGGTCATACATCTTTTCTTTTGGGGGGGGGGTGTCAACAAACAACAGTGTTACATGCCTTGCAGCATCCTAGCCACAGGTTTGCTAGTTTCATTCTATGAGAATAGTGTAAAGCAAGATTCAAAAACAGGAGTAGCATGGTTATATGGTTCCTGATCCGAGTTCTAGCCTGACATGAAATGCCTCACAGCTTTAGCCATCCTTGAATCCACGGAAATTGCCCCTGCATTTCTTTAACCAACAGAAACCATTCCCAAAGCAGAAGATAAACTGCTTCACCAGTTTGATCATTACTAATTGACAAGCTCAATCAATATGCAGACATTTCCCTGAGGAGGAAAAAAAGTGCTTCCAATATTCACAGCCATCTTCTGAGCATTACAGAACGAATACAACTCCACACGTGGAATGCAAAGAACACACAGCATGGCACATGGTCATACATTGCTACCTTGGAAATGAGGGCACCTAAAAGAAATCTTCAAACTCAACTAGCATCAGTAGAACAGAAAACAAGAGTCTCTAAGACAGTTCTTCACAGACTGCCAACATCACCTGGGAAACAAACAAGATACTATCAAGTAAAGGAGACCAGAAAAGACAAATGACCAATAAGGACTCCCTACAACGTATTTGAATTTTTCTGGGCCACAGCCTACAACACAGTGATGTAATGTAAACAAAACACAACGTCTTCCTTAAACCACTACATTCAACTCTACTTGTGGCTCTTGTACACATTAAGCAGTGCCCCCTATACTCAGGCTCTTGTACACATTAAGCAGTGCCCCCTAACTCAGCCCATCTAACTCACTGTTTTCACAGCATTTAGGTTTTTGTGTATTACAAATATAACGGTTACTACACACTCAGGCAACACTAACTCCCACTAAAAGTAAAGTCACTACAGACAAAATAATGCTATTTTACACACAGTCTCTAACCAAAATGGCCCAAAAGCTTTGGGACTACATGAACAGGTTCCTACACACTGGCACAGCCAAGTCACCAACCTTTCTGCACAAGCTACTGCTGACAACTTCAACACTCATTTCATCCAAATTGCACCCAAACTTATTAAAATAAACAGCAATGCTGACCCTATTAGCTACCTGCATATTGGCATTCACAATAATTCTTTCACTCTAAAACCAGTCTCTGCATCCACAATCAAAAAACATCCAAAGTAAAACCCACAACCCTAGCTGTAGATAACCTCCCAATGGAATAACCTAAAATTGCAGCAGATATAGTAGGCCATCCAGTAGCCATACTACTCAACAGATCAATTCAAGAAAACTACAGTTCAGTCCCATTATAGATTTACATAGAAACGTATCATTTGCATCCTTCCCTTACAGAAAGGAGGACATTCTAGATTTAACAAACTATAGTCCCACTGCTATCCTCCCTCCCGTCACAACAATCTTAGAAAAATGCATTCACACTCGACTGCTACAATACCTCAGAGATATCATTTCTTCCTCCTAGCACAGGTTTAGACCAATTCAAAACACAACTCTTGAGCTTTGTTAATACCATCAGCCTGAACAGGAAGAAGGTAAGAGGAATGAAGGTATCCAGAAAAAGATGTAAGGATTGCCTCAAGACCTGTGACTGTCAAAGGGGGACGTACAGTGGTACTGAATTGAGAGAGGTGGCGACAGTTGACATAACATTCCAATCCCATGCAGAAAATGGGAAGGAGGACGTTGTTGATGATGACCACCATCATCGTAAAACTTAACAGAAACAATGGTAAAATTGTTTTCTCATTACTTTTAGGTCTGACAAAGCCTTTTGACACTGTTTCATGACAAACTGCTCCAAAAACGTTGGTATATCGGTCTCCCACTCTAGGCTGAAATGGTTTAACAGCTATTTAACCAACAAACACCAAGCTATAAAGTGGTGAACCATATATATCTTCCTTTATTCCAGTCACTGCTTAAGTACCTCAAGGATTTTTCTTAGGACCTCTTCTATTCAAAATCTTCATAAATTACTTCCATAAAACCTCCATGAATGCATCCCTCATTTAGTACAGAGATGACTTATCTCATCTCTGTTACTGACAATCTGTCTATGCTCCAAACAATTACTGGAGAGTCCTTCTCTTCCACTGAGCTTGGCTAGGCAGCTTTTAAGTCCTGCTAAATCCTACCAAAAGGAAAAAAATGATCTCTTTACTCTTAAGTTTCACTCAGATGCCAATCTGGACTACACAATAAATTCCTTACAAACACACATATTCAGAGAGTTACATGTACTAAGCTGCTCAGTGTCACTATAGATGTGAAACTATTTTGATATGTATTTACAAGTATTACTCAAAAAGACACATCAAAAACTTGTAAGATTATATCAAACACACTACCTCAATGAAACTAATAGAAAAACTACAGCATCTGCCTATTTACTATGAACAGTACTGTATGCCTCCACTACATTTGTAAGTCTCTCTACCAGACAACTATCCAAGCTATATCAATGCTACAACAAAAACTGCCATGTTTGCCTGCAACCTCCTTCATATGGCCCATCACTGCAATGACCTCAAAAAGCCTAACCATCTACAACTACCTCATCAGCTCAGCTACTCACACCTAGTTGTGATCACAGCCTTGTACATACACCAAACAAAAGCCATCATCAAATCATCATCAGCCCCCCTTTCCCATTGTCTACATGGGATCGAGGTGTTGTGTCAACTGTTGCTGTCTCTCTCGATTCAGTGCCACTCTCTTACTTTCTTTGACAGTCATGCCTGACTGACACCAGTCTTCTCTCACATAATCCATCCGCCTTTTTTTCTAGATAACCTCATTTCCTCTCGTCTTCTCCTGTCTGTCCCAAATTATCTTCACCAGATTGTTTTCTGCCTTTCTGATAATCTGCTCTTTTTGACCTTGTATGTAATTGGAGATACTTTGACTTCTGCTCTGATGTCCTAATTTCTTCATCTGTCGCACAGTGTGCACCATACCACCTGCCTCAGGCACTTAATCTCCATCACCTCTAGTTTCCTATGCTGCTCTGTCTTTGCTGCCCAGGTTTCTGTACCATACAGTAGTACTGGTTGCACCACTGTTTTGTATACCTTACTTTTTCAGCTTGTTTGGCATTCTTCTGTCACACACTACCCCTAACAGTCTGTGCCACTTGGCTGCAGCCCCTCTGATTCTAGCTTTTCTTATCCAGACTTCCCTTCTTCTCAACCACTCCTCCCAGATACCTGAATCTGATAACCTGTTATATTTTTTCCTTCTATTGCAATTCTTAACTTCTGACTTCCCCCATTTGCTGTCATTACAACTGTCTTATCTGTACTCTGTTTCATCCCATGTGCCTTCAGTTTTGCATTCCATTCCCCTATCCTTTGCTAAGGTTGTTGCTCAGAGTCTGCCTGGAATGCCACCCCATCTGTATACAGCAGCTTTATTGATTTGTCTCCTCTGACCTGTTTGCTAATGCAGTCCATCACCAGTAAGAACAGCAACGGGATCAGAGCTGAATCCTGATGCACACCCACTCCCACTAGTAAGACCAAACATTGTTCGTACTTGAGACATAGGGTTTTGTACATAGTTTGCACTAATTCTACCAGTGCTTCTGGGACTTAAAATCACTGCAGTACTGCCCACGTCAGCTTTCTTGGGACCCTGTCATATGCTTTCTCCAAATCCAGGAATGCCCAACTTGGACTCGCTCATCTCCAGCTTCTTCACTGCAAACATCAGGTCAGTTGTGCTGCATCCTGACCTGAACCTAAACCTCTCACTTTCCATCTTACTTTCTGTTACTCTGTGTATTAATCAATCATCCTACTCCTGAACTTTCATGCAGTGTTTGATGCTCTGTACTGCTCACAGTTGTGAATGTAACCTTTGTTCTTGAACACTGGCATTAGTACGCTTACTCTCCAGTCATCTGGGATATGTCTCTCTCTCTCCACACTGCTATGAATACCTTCAGGGGCCATTTTTCCCTAACTCTCCCATCATCTTGATTACACCTGCTGTGTGACATCTGAGCCCGATGCTTTCCCTGACTTCATTTTACTTTGTGCTCTAATTTTCTTTAGTGTGGGCTCCTTCTCTTCTCTCACTGTAGGCCATGTCTGGAGCAGTACTGCTTCTCTGGGGTTTTCTTTATTCAGAAGCTGCTGGAAGTACATCTTCCAACCGCCTGTGATGTCTTGTGGACTGGTGAGCAGGTTATTGGTGGCATCCCTTATGAAGGATGTCTGACAATCTTCCTTATCTTTCTTTCTTTGCCTTGCAACCTGACAAGAGTTTCTTTGTGCCAACCATTGAGTCACTTTCCAGAAGTTGGTAGAATGCCTCTGCTGCCTTGTTCTTCGCTATTGCAACTCCTCTCTTAGCTTGTTTGTTAGCCATCATGTAGTCCTTCCTAGCCTGGGTCAGTCTTTTCCATCCCCCACTTCTTCCTGCACTCCTCCTTTCTTTTGATGACTTCCTGGACTTCTGCATTCCAGCACCAGCTTTCCTTATGTACCTTATTTCCATACCTGCCTCAACCACATATCTGCTCTGTAGTCCTCACACATGCTATAGCGAGGGACTGTCATTCTTCAACTCCACCTTTTTCCTCTTTTTCTTGAGGTGTTAGAGCCCTCAGTAATTTCTTGTTGTGCTTTCTCTCCAGTCAACTTCCAGGTCTTCAGCATGGTCTCTTTTGACCTTACAGCCTTCTCTGACCACTGCTTGCAGCTTATTGTGGCCACCAGTGGTTTATGGTGTCGGTGGACTGTTTCACTAGGGATGACTTTGTAATCGCTTTTACCCCAATACCCTTTCTTTACTAGGAGGAAGTCTACTTGAGTTGCATGTTACCCACTTTTGTATGTGATCATGTGACTCTCTCTCTTTCTGAACCATGTGTTGGTGACCATCTGCCAGAGAGAAATCTAGAATGGTCTCTCCTTCTTTATCACTGTTACCCCACCCATGTGGACTCAGGCATTATCTCGTTCTGTCTACCCTATGTGCATTCAGGTCACCCATTATCAGCACCAGTTTCTGTTGTCCTGCTTTATTTAGTAGGTCCTGCAACTACTGTCTGAATACATTTTTTTCCTCACTATCACAACCCTGTTGTGGGGCATACACTGAGAATATGAATAGTGCCCTCTCCTTTGACTGGAGTCTGACTGCTGCAATTTGATCACTAATTCTGATGACATCCCTCTCACAGTCTTTTGAAGTCACATCCTCACCACAATTTCCACACCATTTTAGCCTGTCCTCTGGTGTAGTAGACGTTGGAAACCAAACCATGTGGCTTTGCTGCACTGCCCTTTCACCTTGTCTTCTGAATATATAGGATAGCCAGCCTCCTCCTTACCATCATGTTATCCACTTCCAAGCTACGTCCTATCAGTGAACCTACAATGAGTGTGGCAATTCTTAGCTCAATTTTGGCAGGTTGATTGTTTTTACATCCTGCACACCGACTAGCCAGTAACCTGTTGACCCAGGGCTGCTGGGATTTATGGTAGGCACACACGTGCCAATAGGGACACATAAACCCCCCACCACCACCATTAGAATGGGTCTCTGGCGTAGGTCGGACTAGGCTTGGACCTCCACCGACCTATCGCTGGCAAATACTCATGCACATTTTGGCAATATTTGACAAAACTACCAGATCACCTACAGCAATATTTTTACACCGTTGAGTGGCTAGCTTTGTCACAGCATGCAGTCTGTGACCCATATTCTCCTATCTTTAGTATACCGCATGTTATGGTAGATGTCCAAAGTGGTTTGTCTATATAGCTCTTGCCCTTATTGGGAACCATCTACAGTCTGTACTGCTGCCCACAACTACATCCCCTCCCTACAACTGCATTCTTTGGTGAGTTTGAAGCAGAAACACTCAGCATGTTTTCCTGAGGTGGAAGAAATCCCACAGAGACACAGGGTGCACATGCAAACTCCAAACAGGCAAGCCCAAAGGCACTCAGAAAAATCAACACTACACAATACTGTAACTCTCTGAGGAGCCCCAAACCAACACCACACATAATGTAACTCTTGAGGAGCCCCAAACACTGAACTCCTAATGGAAGCCAACACACTTCCCAGGACTCTCATCATAAAGGACTCCATTGTAAGATATGCAGATGCCCCTCTAACTAGACTCAGCAAGGAGAAGATAACTCTTGACTGCTTATCTGGAGCCAGAATCCGCCAAAGCATGCACACACACACTCAAGTCATTAAAGCACAGGTACCAGTATGACTCCATCACAGTCCATGTAGATGTAAAAGACACACACATATTCAATATTTATCAGATTGGGGAGACATGGTTAACAGACCATGTTGGGAAGACATGGTTAACAGACCACGTTGGGAAGACATGGTTAACAGACCACGTTGGGAAGACATGGTTAACAGACCACGTTGGGAAGACATGGTTAACAGACCACGTTGCTTTGCCAAAGATGGCCTGTACTGTTCCCCTCTAGGCTTTCAAATACTGGCTAAAACTTTATCCGCCTCCATAGCGCCTTTTTTAGGTAGTGGCAAACTGACAAACCTACCAACTTAGCAAAATCAACTCAACTGAACCTCAAGGTGTAAATGCTCAATGCCAGGAGCCTAAATAAAAAAACTATACTCCCTCCTAGCCTTCCTCACACTCAAGAATATAGACATTGGTGCAGTTACAAAGACATGGTTTAAAGTGGCACAGAGTAACCCTGCAGTGCAAGGCTTCAGTGTCTTCCACACTTTTAGACCAGTACATGCAAAAACATGGGCTAAAGGTGGAGCTATATCAGTATACATCAATAATAAGTGTACCTCTAGGATGGTCAAACAAAATGACGTGCTGGAGTTCCTCCATGTGTAGATTAACAGACAAAATCCTGTACCATATCCTAGCCAGCTATAGGTCACCCTCCATGTTCCAAGAAGCTCGCAATGCATGCTTGGACCTAACACACTCCTTGTGGGAGACTTTAATTACCCCTCTGTATACTGGGAATCATACATGGCCCAAATCTGCAGGCACAGAGATTCCTGGACTTCATAAATACAAACACTCTTGACCAAATAGTGAATACACCCACTACAGTTTCCAATAAAATGGCCCCCTTGCTGACAAATATGAGAGAATGCTGCACCTCACTCCAATGTCTCGTCTTCTCTGATAAAGTCGAACCATAAAGCTGTCTCCTTTGAAATCAAAATGAACTCTATAATCTCATTAAAACCAGTAACAGTTAGGAACTATTCCAATGCAAATCCCCCTTTATTAAGTGATGGTTAGTCAAAATTAAATGTCCCTCCAAACCCAGAGAACACAGCAGCCTATACTGAATTGCTGTCAGAAACTCTGTACAGCCATGTTTACTGCTGCACAGAGGCTGCTGTACATACCAGACGCAAACCCAGAACTAGCCCCAGAAACAAAACTCCCTGGTGGCATCTCAAATTAAACAAGATATACAACAAAAAAAAAATTGCAAAAATCAGGAAGGGTAATAAAGATAAACTCCCATCAAACTTTATAAATAAGCAACTAAGTGGGCTAATTAGTTCAAAACAAAGTCAATTATGAGGTTAAGATAGCCTGCCAGGATAAAGATAATCACAAGGCCTTCTTCAGCTATGTCAGAAACCTCAAGGGCAGCACAGAGCAATGTGCTGAACTGGTGGTTAATGGTGCCATATTCACCTAGCCTGAAGATACAGCAAACCTATTAGATGACAAATTTGACAAATTCAGTTCCAACTTTATCCTGCTTTCACCCTCAACCATCCTCTCACAAATAACCCCCCCAACTATAACTGGCAAACATGTGCTGGCTGTGCTCGGAAAAGCCAAGAACACATCCTCATTTGACCCAGATAACTTCCCAGGACACATCCTGAACAGTCTAAAATATGACTTACCTGGACCACTGGAGTCATCATTTAACTATAGGCTTAAAACAAGTTTTGTCCCACGTGAATGGAGCACTGTGACGATTATCCCCCTTCATAACGGAGGATGTTCAGCAGATCCTGGAAACGATACACCCATTAGTCTGACTAGTCTTATTTGTAAAGCCATGGAATTAACTATTATGGAAGTCATCAATAAGTTCACAGTAGACCTCCTCAGACTGGATTCATCCCACTTTGGCTTTGTCAAAGGAATGTCATGCTTACTGAATCTGATGGACTTTACTGAAAAGGTCACTAAGGCAATTGATGAGGGGAAAACTCTTCATACTGCCTTCCTAAATCTGGCTAAAGCATTTGATTGATACAACACCCCACTCTAGCATTGTCAACAAACTAATGTCACAAGGTACAAACTCCTTTATAACATGCTGGAGAGCTAGCTGGCTCACTGATAGGACCCACAGGTTAGAATCAGTGAGGCCACCACTACAAAGAGGACAGTGGAGTCCTCCAGAGTTCTATACTGGGCCCACCCCTCTTTGGCATCCACTTCTCAGATGTCAGATCATCTGGCTAACTATGTTCACACATGATTGCTATCTGAGAGAGGTCATTGAATCCCCCAAGATGAGAACACCCTTTAGGAAGGTTTAACACAGACTAACTCTTGGTACCAAAGCCATGGCTTAAAACTCAACACCAAGAAATGCATTATTGTACCTTTTGGGATCAGGGAACACCTAGCATTCAACCAACATGTATCCAAGATACTATGAAAATCATTCTGTGCTGCTCAACCTCTAAGCAAGGCCATGGCATCTAGGTCCAGGAAGATCATCATACCACTGTACTCGACCCTCATCAAACCAATCATAGTTTATAATACCCCCTTCTGTATGTACCTGACCAGATACGTGCAGTAACTGGAATGTCCACAAAGCTTCCTTATAAAAACAATACAGGGCATAAATGTGCTACGTTGATTACCTTGAAGCCCCGCTTCTTTACTCAGTATCATACAGACTTCTGAGAGATGATCTTTGCCAGGCACACAAGTCTTCCCTGGACCCTGTTTCGATGAACCTTTTGTACAGCCACAAAACAATCATCAGATCTACTAGATTAAAAGTCCTAAATTTTGCTTGCAACATACACAGAACAGGTTAGAGAGAGAGAGAGAGAGGTTTCTCAAAGAATTCCCATTATCTGCAACAGGTTCTCCTCCTTTGTGAAGCAGAGTTCCTCCCTATCCCTATTAAAGCACAACTTGGACCACTGGATGGGTAATCAAATTCACCCCCGGTCTGGTGCCTATGACGCTGATGGACAGAGACAGTCAGTAAACCACCTGCTATATAAATCAAACTTGTGGGTCACATTTGGGTTGCATGGCTAGGCTCATAAAGGCCCTAGTGGTCATTAGCCTAGTATACACCTATGAATACTAAACTAGGTAGAATTACTTTAGATGTAGTAACACTAGACTAGACAAAATTACTGCAGCTGCAGTAACATTAGACCAGGTAGAATTACTGTAGCTGTAATAACACTAGACTAGGTAGAATTATTGTAGCTGTAGTAACACTAGACCAGGCAGAATTACTGTAGTTGTAGTAACACTATACCAGGTAGAATTACTTTAGATGTAGTAACACTAGACCAGGTAGAATTACCTTAGATGTAATAACACTAGACCAGATACAATTACTGGAGCTGCAGTAACATTAGACCAGGTAGAATTACCTTAGATGTAGTAACACTAGACCAGATACAATTACTGGAGCTGCAGTAACATTAGACTAGGTTGAATTACTTTAGATGTAGTAACACTAGACTAGGTAGAAATGAAGTGATGCAGTAAACTCCTTTAATGAGGGTCTGTGGAAAAGAAGCACATATAGAGAGAGTATCAGCTCTTATTTTATAAAAAGCTGGATGTGCTAATTATAATATTTGTATACTCGTCACAATGCTAAAGAACAATGCAGACACTGAGGACGTGATTCCAAAGCCTTCACTCAGTCTTTACTGTGATTGATTCCAGAAAGATTTGCATGTCCCCTAGCTAGGCATTACCATATTTAAAGATCAATATATCATGTATATCCCACCCTTATCTCGTTATACATCAGTTTTATGTACATGTCATGAGACTGTGTATTAAGTTAAAATGGTCACTTAAATTATTCTTAACTTTACATGAAACATGCCATGGCTCTTTTACTTTAAATCACTCTTTTTGCTGACATTAATAGATTCAACATTTAGTCCTCATTCAGACTTCTGTATCTTTGCTCTACAGTGGCACAGGAAAATACCTTTCTTGGGTGGAGTAAGCCAGGGAACCTTGTTGGCTAGGCTTACGTAAGGCCCTTGGGCCGATAGTCTAGTACTTACCTATGAGCCTCAGAATCATGGTCACAGTCTTGAATCATGCATAAAACTGTCTGGTTTCCTCAGCTGTCTTCCAGATCTAGAATATCTGATGACAGATTCTCTTTCCCGATATTTTGTTTTTTATTTGAGACCGTTCTTGCTACTCAGTGACTGTTCTTGATACAACTAGACCAGCTTTCTTCAGCAACTCTTTACTGACCGTTTTACAAGTCTCTTTCTACACACACACACACACACACACACACACACACACAAACTTGCCATGACAATTCTGTTTGCTCATCTATCCCTGACTTCAAAGTATGTGTCTTATGCAAACGTTTATTTTGCTTTCCATACAGCTCTTTCTTGACCTCAAGCAACTAGTTTAGCTTCAGGCTGTAGATGTATGGTTTTGGTATTCTTTCTTTAACTTCACCTTCCTCGTTTTCTCACCAGTGGGTAAGAAAATAAGTGTGATCAGATTTTGCTTCAACACCTCTTCCTCTGTACTAAGTTTCAGGCATCAATAACGTAAGTAGGAGGAGGTAACCCGATTGTCAACCTTCTTCTCATTAACAACTGAGTTGATAGCGAGACCCTGCACTGGAGTATTCCAATATTCCAAATGTTCAACATAGTAATCCTCATAGTAATTGCCACACAGCTCTTTCTCTTCACTTGCCCCTGTAGACTGTGGAAAGCATGAACTGGATGTATATGTCTAAATTTCTGCTGAGGCACAGACCACTAAATTGTATTCTGACCTATTAGCCAGATATGACAAAATCAGGAGTCCTGTGTCTCAAGGATGTAAATTTGAATGCCCTTAATCACATTTGTACTTGTCAGATTGATTACTTCAAGGTACCTGGAATGGTAATGCACATGTATAAGATAATGGTCCCTTAAAATTAAACGTTATTTTCCACCTGACTCCATGTTCTTCCAGGTCCTAAGTACACAAACATTGCATCCTTTAGATTGTTGTTATGGAGTGAATAGCATATTGCTCAACTCCGCACTACTTGTTCTGTCTGTATCAAAATTCCTGGCCAACACATGGAATACTTTACTACTCCAAACACAATCCCTGTATCCTCCCCCCAAGCTTCTTTCTTCTCTGTTTGATACAGACAGAACTAGTACAGAGTTGAGCCATTTGCAATTCATTCCATAAAAACAATCCAAATCCTGGTAAGGACCACAGAGGTTCCTCACCAGGAGAGTCCAGGGCCTCAAACATCTACCATACACAGATATGCTAAAAGCCCTATCCCTCTACTTGATTTCATACAGACTCCTCAGAGGTGACCTCTGTCTGGCATACAAGGCATTCACGGACCCCACCTTGATGGGACTGCTGCATATCTGCAAGTCAAGCTGCCTTCGAGTAACCCGCATGCGTGGCCTCAACCTGGTCTGTAACATCAACAACACTTGTTGGCGGGATAGATTTGTATTCCAGAGACTCCCCCATCTTTGGAATAGACTCCCTCTCCACATCAAGCAGAGCACCTCTTTACCCCCTTTTTAAGTGCAACCTGGATAACTGGACGGGAAACAGAAAATATATTCCTGGGATTCCAGTCATGTCCCTGCTGGACAGGGGCATCAGGTGCTGACTTGGCTAAACATGGGCTAAACTCTTGGCTAGGCTTATAACGGCCTCAGGGTCAATAGCCTAGTAATCTCCTATGATCCTATGTTGACTGGAAACTACTGTTTTATCACTTGAGAACACTAAAGCATGGACACATGCACTTAAATTTATATTCTCAAAGCATGCCATTCACGGACATTAAATAACTGTCCACAATTCAAGAGTGTGAAATTTAAGAGATCTAAGCATGAATGGGAGATAAGGAATGTAACAACAAGGCCAAGTTACCCACAATCTACTAGATAAGTGAAGAGAGCTACACAAATAATGAAAAACCTGATGGAAATATAAGTCAGCACTAAAAATTAAAAGCACTACACCCTCACTCCCCACTGGCCCTGGTTTTCAATTATTAAGGAATTCCCAATATTATTCTAGCATGTCCAAAGGTGAGTTGTCAATCTCCTCTCCGGTCCAGCTGGTGAATCTGGGAATCTTGAGGCAATGTTACAACTACCTCATGTACACAGACAACCCTCTCCTCCTCCCAACAAATTCCAACACATGTGAGAGATGCAACCATATAGCCAAACTGGAGGCTAAGCTCTCTCATCTCAGTACTGGCATAACCAGTCAGGAGGAGAAGGAAACCACACTCACTACAATTCCAGT
Source organism: Protopterus annectens (assembly GCF_019279795.1). Lineage (NCBI taxonomy): Eukaryota > Metazoa > Chordata > Ceratodontiformes > Protopteridae > Protopterus > Protopterus annectens. The sequence continues at coordinate 125,195,373 of NC_056745.1, read as the reverse complement.
CTCACATAGACCTACCACGACAGCAAACCAAACACATAATCACACAAAAGCATACTCGGAGGCTCTAAATAAAGATCTGCCGAAGCAGCAGAGACCTCCAAAGCAGACACCCAAGCAGCCGCTACCCCAAAACAAAACACGTGTAACACATATCTCACAAAGCCAGTGTGTCGAACAGTCACAGCCCTTAAGACTAAACAACACACCTGATACACTTGTAATAGGTGACTCTATCGTCAGGCACACTGACGTCCCGCTCACCAGGCTGAACAAGGAGAGGGTCACGGTGAGCAGCCTGTCGGGCACTAGGATCCGCCACATAACACGGTCACTCCAAGGCAAGTACAAATATGACTCAGTCATTGTCCATGCTGATGTGAATGACCTGAGACGTACCTCCCTGGACTACATGAAAAGAGACATAAAGGAGCTCTGTGAGCATGTAGCCCAGGCCGGTATGACCCTGACCTTGAGTAGCATCTTACCCTCACCAAGAATGATGCCACAATATGAAGACAAGATGATCAATTTCAACAATTGGCTTAAGTACTGGTGTCATTCAAAGGGGATCCAATGCCTGTCAGCTTGGGATGATATGCTCGACAAGCCACGATGCTTCGCTAGGGACGGCTTGCACCTGTCACCCCTGGGCTTTCAGATATTGGCAAAGGCTCTTGCTACCCCCATAGTGCCTTTTTAGGCAAGGCTCAAAAGACAAACCCACCTCCATAGGTATCACAAGGGATAAGAAACTAAGAGTAATGCTACTCAACGCCAGAAGTCTAAACCTCAAGATGCACTCGAAACTCTCCTTAGCATGGAGAACATCGATATCTGTGCAGTAACAGAAACCTGGTTCAGGCCTCCCGAGAGCACCCCAGCACTACCAGGTTATACCTCATACCATGCTTTTTGGCCCCAAAACTTGGACTGAACCACAAAGGAGGGGAGTATCGATATTCATCAAAGATACCCACACCTCCAGGTTGGTGGCAAAGCACGAAGCATCAGAGACTATCCATGTGCAACTAACAGTGGGTAAAACTGCCTTCCAGTTTATAGCCTGCTACAGACCACCCTCCCAAACCCAGGAACCCCACTCGGCCTTCCTGAGAACACTGGAAAATATGAAGGTCTCTCCAAACACCATTATACTGGGCAACTTCAACTACCCAAACATAGACTGGGAGCATTACTCTAGCTCCAACACCCTAGCCCAAAGGTTCCTAGAATTTATAAACTCAAATGCTATGGAACAACTTGTTACCACTCCCACAAGAGGGGAAAACATACTGGACCTGATCATCACCAACATGGGGACTCTATGCTCCAGACCAGAAGTGTATCCCTCACTGGTAAGATCAGACCATAAACTAATCTCACTGGATATTCACATCCCGACCCCACCCCTGCCCAGAAAACCACAGTGAAAAACTTCTCTAAAGCAAATTTCACACTCCTCAAAACTGAGGTGGAATCCTTCAAAGCCCCCGGGCCTGTGGAAAATACGGCCCAGACCGCAGAATCCTTTATAAACGCATTCTATGAACACCTTCAGGAATGCATGGATCATCGATCCCGAATAAAACCAAGACCCAATCCTCCAAAGGCAGGCGTCCTGTCTGGTGGACCCCAGCCATAAACAAACTATACAATAGAAGGAGGAAGCTACTAAATGATAGAGCAAAATCCCAAAAGGGAAGGCATCACTGATCAGTATTAGCAAAAACTATGGGCACACATAAAATTGTCTAAGGCCAGCTTCGAGAAAAATTGCACAGGACACTAAGGATAATTACAAGGCTTTCTTTAGTTATGTTAGGAACCTGGGTGGTAATTCCCAGATATGCTCAGAATTAGTCCAAAATGACAAAAATACACCAAACCCACAGACATTGCCAACATCCTAGCTGACAGGTTCAGTGCAAACTTCTCCCTCCCCACCAAAGGGCAAATATCTATCCCAGCAGAGTGCTGTCCCCTGACATCTCAGATGCTCAGGTAAGAGCCGCCCTCTCCAAAGCAAAAAACACAGCATCAATGGGACCAGACGGTGTCCCGGGCTGCATCCTATATGAACTCCAAGAAGAGCTAAACCCAAACATAAAACTACTGTTCAATCTCAGCCTTACTACAGGATATGTGCCCAAAGAGTGGCGTACAGCAACAGTGGTCCCTCTCCATAAAGGTGGTGCCTCAACGGATCCTGGAAACTATCGCCCCATAAGCCTGACTATCTTGGTCTGCAAAGCTATGGAAAGGATCATCACGGACCTCATAAATAAAGATATTGGGGACCTACAAACACTGGATCCTACCCAGTTCGGCTTTGTTAAGGGCAGATCCTGCCTCTTAAACCTGGTTGATTTCTTTGAAACAGTCACCAAGGCCATTGATGAGGGGAAGGTGGTCCACACAGCCTACCTGGACCTCGCAAAAGCCTTCGATACAATACCCCACTCGGGCATTATAGATAAGCTCACCAGCTTAAATATAAACCCCTATGTCACTAGATGGATTGCAAATTGGCTCAAGGACAGAACCCACATGGTTAGAATTGCTGGAGCCATGTCAGGCTCCAAACCAGTTACAAGTGGTGTCCCACAAGGCTCAGTCCTGGGACCTCACTTGTTCGGTATATATTTCTCGGAGGTACAGGCCAACACGGAAGGACTGTGGCTGACCAAGTTCGCAGATGACTGCAAACTGGGCGCCATAATCGACTCTCCAGCCGACACAAGCATACTCAAAAAGGGCCTCATAGAGACAGACAACTGGTGCCAGAGCCATGGCCTCAAGCTAAACGCCAAAAAGTGTATAGTCATCCCCTTTGGCAAAAACAAAGTGCCCACAAATTACCACATAGGTGGTAATCCATTAAGTACAGAAGAAGTAATTAGGGACTTGGGGACCCAAGTTGATAGCAATCTCTCATTTGACAACCACGTGGCCAAAGTGGTTAGAAAAACATTTTATATAGCCCACCTAATCATGAAGGGATTCACATCTAGATCAGGGGACGTCATCGTGCCTCTTTACTCATCCCTCATCAGGCCCATAATTGAGTACAATGCCCCTTTTGGGATGTACCTTACCAGACACCTGCAGCAACTGGAAAGACCCCAAAAGTACCTCACCAAGAGGATCAAAGGGCTCAAACAGATGCCATATGCTGCCCGGTTAAAGAAACTCAAGCTCTACTCAGTGGCATACCGCCTGTTCAGAGGCGATCTGTGCCTGACGTATAAAGCCATGTCCAACCCGAATTAATGGACATGCTGCACCTCAGAAAATCCAAATCCCATCGAGCTAGACGCTCGAGAGATTTGAACCTCAGCACTGAAATAAATAGGACATGCTGGAGGGACAGATTCATAACCCAGAGGCTCCCTTCACTCTGGAATAAAATCCCAGTCCAGGTTAGGCAGAGTCCCTCATTGACTCTCTTCAAGAGGAATCTTGATGAGTGGATGGGAGATCGTAGGTTTACCCCGGGTATCACTTCTGTGTCACTGTTAGACAGAGGCACAGTATACTAACCTCGAAAAAGGGCATATCAAAATAAATTTAAAATGGGTGGCGAAAGCCAAACACATTCTGGCTAGGCTTATAAATGCCCTAGGGCAGATAGCCTAGTATGAACCTATGAAAAACAGTACAAGTAAAAGCTAAGAGGATTGTCATCTTGTAATTTTGGAATACTGGAATATTCCACTGCAGACACTCAGTCTATTCTTACCTTTTCAATGACTGAAGAGAACAAAAAAGGCAAAATATCAATGTCTGCAGCTTCACTAATGCCAGAGAAAGAAAACAAAAAAAGGCAGAAATAATAATACCATAAACATTCTAGAACTCTGAAAATTTAAGACTGGAAACAGAATACTAAGTGGTCTTGGCAAGACCAGCAGTCTGAAGCTGTGCAACTTTTCACTGGTCAAATAGCTGAACCAGTAATCTACATCATTCAAAGAGAAGACCATAAGTTATACATAAAAAAAAAAAAAAACAAGTGTGTCTAGCCCAGAGAGTCAGATACAAGTTGAGAAAACAGGGGTGAAAAGATGTTCTACAGCCTCGTCAAAAAGCTGTCTTGTTTCAAAACACGCACTTCTGTTGTGACTTCAAAAGAGCGTAACAACGAACAAGAACACTATAAGAGACTACTTCGTAAAATAAACAGACGTTTAATGACTCCAAATTAATGTTAGCGCTTTCGGCTAAATCAAATATTTAGCCTTCCTCAGACAAACAGCAGAACAGGAAATGACATTTCTTAAAATATATGTATAGAACCAATTGAAATAAAGTGCATTTAGTAATTAGTTGTAACTAAGGTTACCTTAAAGTAGTATAATCCATTGCAAACATAAGCCTTGAATAAAGGTAAAGATAGAGTGCCTCTATAGGCATTGCAACGGAACAGCAAGTGATACTTTGTTGCAAGTAACTCCATTCATCAAAATATTTACACAGATGTTAAACTCTATAATTACTGGATTATTTAATCATACAACTTGCTTCATACTTATGTGATGTGTTAAAAATGTTATAAAACAGTGAATGATAAACTAAAAATATTTGTGTATATTTTAAATTGTTACCAAAAATATTTCCACAATTTGGAACATTATTTCCACATTTAAACATTAAAAATACTGATTAGTTTTGCCCGCAAAATTCCTGTACAATAATCATAAAATAATACAATTTTACATTAGTGCATTCTGTTAGGGAATAATTGATGTTGGGTCCATTTCATATCCAAATGTGAGATACCTTCCCTATATGTGTTATCTGTTATCGATAACCATTTTAATACACATTTTATTGATAGGTTGTCATTGATGCCAGGTAATAAATGTGCTCTAGTTCGTACCTGCCACATCAATTCATCTATCTCTAACCTAATTTGCCAGGGGCCACCCATTGGATCTGGCATTCTTTGTTGGAGTATAACAAAGTTGAAGGAATGCCCTGTATTGCTAATAATATGCTTAGCTAGGGCATTGTTCACATCCCTTCTGCTAATAGCATAAATGTGTTCGTGTATTCTGGTCTTGAATCTACGCTCTGTCTTGCCAATGTAGAAAGCTTCACATTGGCTACACAGAGCAGCATATACACAGATTTTGATTCACAGTTATAATGCTTGCTTATTTTATATGTCCTATCTTTAATGTTGAACTGAGTGCCCACTCTAATAAATTTGCATTCTGCACAGGCACCACATTTGTACATTCCTTTGGGCTGAGAAATGAACTTTTTGGTGCCCTTTCCAAAATAGCTTTAAGGTTTTGGCCTCTCCTGTATGTTATGTTGGGTTTTCACCTAATGCTGTAGACAAAGTACTGTCATGATTAATTACGTCCCAATTCTTATACAGGATCTCCTAATTTTTGAAAATCTAGCGAGAAAGTGTGTAAAAAGACACATTATAATTAGTGTCCTTACTTCTATCTCTAGTTGGCAGACTAACGAATTAGTGCCAATTCTTCTTCCCCGAAAGTTTTGTTATTAAGAAGGGGAATAAAATGGCCTGACTTCCGTTTATTTACTACTTCCACTATGATGTTGTCAATCAAAGTAAGTGGATAGCCTCTTGCCAAGAACATATTTTTAGTTTGTTGCATTCATGTTGGAAATCCAGATCATCAGTAACCATCGTGGCGCCCTCACTAACTGACCTTTTACAACCGATCTTTTTGGTAGTAGGGATGGCTACTGGAGAAATGCAAAAAACTATTAGAATATGTGGATTTTCTATGTATGTTACTTTTCAGTCTTTTGTTATTAACATCCTTTGTGAGAAGAATGTCTAAATAACTGATCTCACTTTCCTGTATGTTAAAAGTGAACTGTAAAAGTTTGTCATATTGGTCATTCGTTCTATAAAGTTAGGGATGTCCTCACTATTGCCTTTCCATAAACAGAAAATGTCATCCTGGTATCTGGTATACCAGGAGACATACTGTTTGAAAACCTCATCCTTAAATAGAAGTTCTTTTTCCCAATGTGACAGTACTGCATTGGCGAGCGAACCCCACATGGCGACCCCATTGCTACTCGGAGGTTTGAAGATAAAAATTGTTTTCAAAAAAAAGTTATTTACCAAAACCATCTCCAAGAGTGTTTCAGTCAAATAAATGGTGTTATTGTCAACATTCTTGGCAACCATAAATTCTCTCACCCAATTAAGGCCTATATCCTGTGGTATAACTGTATACAGATCTTTTATATCTATTGTAAGGAAAACTATATCCGGGTATATTCAATTTCGCCAATGTTTTCAGAAAGGACCAAGAGTCCTTACAGATATGTGCCTCCTGTGCTAGTAAAGGTTTAATAATACTATCAACTAGTCTTGCACATGCGTAAGTGGCGAACCCCTGCCATCAACAATAGGCCTGAGCGGAGGTGAGTAAAGCTGTTTATGTAATTTTGGTGTTCCAAAGAAGGCTGAGATTCTGGGGATGGCATCTGCAAATATCTATCGTTTCTGGAATAATAAAACCTTCCATAAGTAAATCATATAGTATGTTATTAATCTTCCTGTAGGCTCCATGTATCTCATTCAGAGATACTTCCTTATAAGCTGGTGTATCCAAATGCTTCTTCATGTATTCCACATATTTAAAGTGGTCCATTAAAACCAAACCACCCACCCCTTTATCCGGTTTCATGACACGGATCCTACAATCCCTTAATAAATGGAAAATCCCATTCCAGTGTGGTCATATTGTTAAGATCTTTTTGGTTACTATACATAATCCGATTTTAATTGCCCACAAATCTGTTTCACACATTTTCTCAAACACTAATAAGCTCGGATGGAGGGTGGATTATATGTACTAGATACCCTAAGGGGTTCAGTAACTCTGTGTTGTTACCCAACAATGAATGTAAGTTAAGTTTTCTAACAAAACTTTTAGGTCCACCAGTGTTTTCCCTATGTCCATATGTTGCGGAACAAGCGATAGATCTTTTGCAAAGAAGTTGACAATATCCTGATGGATTTCAATAAGTGTATAATTATACACTGTAAAGTCATTGTTACTACTTTTCAGGATATTTGGTTCCAAACCGAAGAGGAACCTGGATCATCTCCTCCTCCCCTCTTTTCTTGTTCCTCGTATTGGTCCCTGTCTGGGCCCACGCGGTTGGTTGCTCGGTGTTGTTGGCCTGATGAAAATCCTGGTTGTCCTGTTGGTCAAAATCTACCATAGACTGGCCTTGTGGTTGGATGTTATCCCTCAGTCCATTTGCTGAGGTGTTTGGCTGATTGGTGTTATTAACGTTGGTACTGTTGTTATTATTCAGCCTTGGGCTCCTTCTATAGCCCTGCCGTTGAGTTGTAAAACCTTCTTGGTTATTGTCATTATTGGTGTTATCTACTGGGATAACATTCGTATTTTGTCCAGTTTGATTGGGCACTTCCTTGAATAACCTGCGTTTTATTTTGAGGCCTGGGATAAGCGGTTTTATTAGCATAGTCCGTTAAATCTCGACTTAATTTTTCTTTTTACTAAATAGTAATTTCTCCATACTAGCCTCAATGCTAGAAAAGATCGACAATAGTCATACTTAAAGCAAGAAATCATCACTGGAAGTAATGTATTTTTCAAGGGCATCCAAATCAGCTGCAAGAACCAATATCTTTAGAATAAAAGCAATGAGAGCCTGTAGGAATTGATCCCTTGTCGATCAAACAATGCCAACAGCTCTTGGTGAAAAGAGAATTTTCCACCAGCCCAGATGGAAAAGCCATTGTCTTAGTCCTTTTGGGACAACCTTGTGTTTAACACATTCTGTAAGATATCGACTTCAATTGCAGTTTTTATATTTGTATAACTTATTGTCAAATTCATCAATTTTATCCCCTAATACATTTGTGTCAGTCATGTGGTTTACATTAGGTTCATTACGCTGACTGAACCCTTGGCTGAAAAATTATTGTTCATTAAAAATCAGCCATTGTTGGTATTCCTTGCTGGTTACAATTCCTTTGATTGATAATGTTATTATTAAAATTAGCGTTATTGTTACCTGGATTTGGTACCCCAGATAGCGTAATCAGAGGACAGGGCTGTTCATTGAAGTCTGTATAACCCGTTCGTTGATGTAAGTATAGTAGATGATGTTGCTGTAATGGGTGATTGCTGCCCATTAGGAATGAAAAAATCATCGTTGTCACTCTGCTGTGATGAAATCAAACCAGAAGATCTATTATCCTGGTTAGAAGCTGCACAGTAATGGCGTCAACTTTTTGTGTTAGGGCATCAACCCTGCCCAAAAGCAGTTCCACAAGAGTGGTCAAATTATTGCTGGAACTGTTCACAACCCTTTCAGGACTGCTCCGCTCGTTCCTAAAGCCGTGGAAGTATCTCGGTTCCTCGCCATATCAAACACCAAACCACAAGCGAAAAAACTGTTGAACCAAAAGCGTAACAACGAACAAGAACACTATAAGAGACTACTTAAAATAAACAGGCGTTTAATGACTCCAAATTAATGTTAGCTTTCGGCTAAATCAAATATTTAGCCTTCCTCAGACAAACAGCAGAACAGGAAATGACATTTCTTAAAATATATGTATAGAACCAATTGAAATAAAGTGCATTTAGTAATTAGTTGTAACTAAGGTTACCTTAAAGTAGTATAATCCATTGCAAACATAAGCCTTGAATAAAGGTAAAGATAGAGTGCCTCTATAGGCATTGAATCGGAACAGCAAGGGATACTTTGTTGCAAGTAACTCCATTCATCAAAATATTTACACAGATGTTAAACTCTATAATTACTGGATTATTTAATCATACAACTTGCTTCATACTTATGTGATGTGTTAAAAATGTTATAAAAACAGTGAATGATAAACTAAAAATATTTGTGTATATTTTAAATTGTTACCAAAAATATTTCCACAATTTGGAACATTATTTCCACATTTAAACATTAAAAATACTGATTAGTTTTGCCCGCAAAATTCCTGTACAATAATCATAAAATAATACAATTTTACATTAGTGCATTCTGTTAGGGAATAATTGATGTTGGGTCCATTTCATATCCAAATGTGAGATACCTTCCCTATATGTGTTATCTGTTATACGATAACCATTTTAATTGATTGATGTGGCAGGTACGAACTAGAGCACATTTATTACCTGGCATCAATGACAACCTATCAATAAAATATGTATTAAAATGGTTATCGTATAACAGATAACACATATAGGGAAGGTATCTCACATTTGGATATGAAATGGACCCAACATCAATTATTCCCTAACAGAATGCACTAATGTAAAATTGTATTATTTTATGATTATTGTACAGGAATTTTGCGGGCAAAACTAATCAGTATTTTTAATGTTTAAATGTGGAAATAATGTTCCAAATTGTGGAAATATTTTTGGTAACAATTTAAAATATACACAAATATTTTTAGTTTATCATTCACTGTTTTTATAACATTTTAACACATCACATAAGTATGAAGCAAGTTGTATGATTAAATAATCCAGTAATTATAGAGTTTAACATCTGTGTAAATATTTTGATGAATGGAGTTACTTGCAACAAAGTATCACTTGCTGTTCCGTTGCAATGCCTATAGAGGCACTCTATCTTTACCTTTATTCAAGGCTTATGTTTGCAATGGATTATACTACTTTAAGGTAACCTTAGTTACAACTAATTACTAAATGCACTTTATTTCAATTGGTTCTATACATATATTTTAAGAAATGTCATTTCCTGTTCTGCTGTTTGTCTGAGGAAGGCTAAATATTTGATTTAGCCGAAAGCTAACATTAATTTGGAGTCATTAAACGCCTGTTTATTTTAAGTAGTCTCTTATAGTGTTCTTGTTCGTTGTTACGCTCTTTTGGTTCAACAGTTTTTCGTTTGTGGTTTGGTGTTTGATATGGCGAGGAACCGAGATACTTCCACTTTTAGGAACGCAGCGAGCAGTCCTGAAAGGGTTGTGAACAGTTCCAGCAATAATTTGACCACTCTTGTGGAACTGCTTTTGGGCAGGGTTGATGCCCTAACACAAAAGTTGACGCCATTACTGGCAGCTTCTAACCAGGATAATAGATCTTCTGGTTTGATTTCATCGCAGCAGAGTGACAACGATGATTTTTCATTCCTAATGGGCAGCAATCACCCATTACAGCAACATCATCTACTATACTTACATCAGCGGAACGGGTTATACAGACTTGAATGAACAGCCCTGTCCTGTGATTACGCTATCTGGGGTACCAAATCCAGGTAACAATAACGCTAATTTTAATAATAACATTATCAATCAAAGGAATTGTAACCAGCAAGGAATACCAACAATGGCTGATTTTTTAATGAACAATAATTTTTTCAGCCAAGGGTTCAGTCAGCGTAATGAACCTAATGTAAACCACATGACTGACACAAATGTATTAGGGGATAAAATTGATGAATTTGACAATAAGTTATACAAATATAAAAAACTGCAATTGGAAGTCGCATATCTTACAGAATGTGTTAAACACAAGGTTGTCCCAAAAGGACTAAGACAATGGCGTTTTCCATCTGGGCTGGTGGAAAATTCTCTTTTCACCAAGAGCTGTTGGCATTGTTTGATCGACAAGGGATCAATTCCTACAGGCTCTCATTGCTTTTATTCTAAAGATATTGCGGTTCTTGCAGCTGATTTGGATGCCCTTGAAAATACATTACTTCCAGTCATGATTTCTTGCTTTAAGTATGACTATTGTCGATCTTTTCTAGCATTGAGGCTAGTATGGAGAAATTACTATTTAGTAAAAAGAAAAATTAAGTCGAGATTTAACGGACTATGCGAATAAAACCGCTTATCCCAGGCCTCAAAATAAAACGCAGGTTATTCAAGGGAAGTGCCCAATCAAACTGGACAAAATACGAATGTTATCCCAGTAGATAACACCAATAATGACAATAACCAAGAAGGTTTTACAACTCAACGGCAGGGCTATAGAAGGAGCCCAAGGCTGAATAATAACAACAGTACCAACGTTAATAACACCAATCAGCCAAACACCTCAGCAAATGGACTGAGGGATAACATCCAACCACAAGGCCAGTCTATGGTAGATTTTGACCAACAGGACAACCAGGATTTTCATCAGGCCAACAACACCCGAGCAACCAACTGTACGTGGGCCCAGACAGGGACCAATACGAGGAACAAGAAAAGAGGGGGGAGGAGGAGATGATCCAGGTTCCCTCTTTCGGTTTGGAACCAAATATCCTGAAAAGTAGTAACAATGACTTTACAGTGTATAATTATACACTTATTGAAATCCATCAGGATATTGTCAACTTCTTTGCAAAAGATCTATCGTTTGTTCCGACACAGCATATGGACATAGGGAAAACACTGGTGGACCTAAAAGTTTTTGTTAGAAAACTTAACTTACATTCATTGTTGGGTAACAACACAGAGTTACTGAACCCCCTTAGGGTATCTAGTACATATAATCCACCCCTCCATCCGAGCTTATTAGTGTTTGAGAAAATGTGTGAAACAGATTTGTGGGCAATTTAAAATCGGATTATGTATAGTAACCAAAAAGATCTTAACAATATGACCACACTGGAATGGGATTTTCTCCATTTATTAAGGGATTGTAGGATCCGTGTCATGAAACTGGATAAAGGGGGTGGGGTGGTTTTAATGGACCACTTTAAATATGTGGAATACATGAAGAAGCATTTGGATACACCAGCTTATAAGGAAGTATCTCTGAATGAGATACATGGAGCCTACAGGAAGATTAATAACATACTATATGATTTACTTATGGAAGGTTTTATTATTCCAGAAACGTATAGATATTTGCAGATGCCATCCCGCGGAATCTCAGCCTTCTTTGGAACACCAAAGTTACATAAACAGCTTTACTCACCTCCGTTCAGGCCTATTGTTGATGGCAGGGTTCGCCACTTACGCATGTGCAAGACTAGTTGATAGTATTATTAAACCTTTACTAGCACAGGAGGCACATATCTGTAAGGACTCTTGGTCCTTTCTGAAAAACATTGGCGAAATTGAATATACCCCGGATATAGTTTTCCTTACAATAGATATAAAAGATCTGTATACAGTTATACCACAGGATATAGGCCTTAATTGGGTGAGAGAATTTATGGTTGCCAAGAATGTTGACAATAACACCATTTATTTGACTGAAACACTCTTGGAGATGGTTTTGGTAAATAACTTTTTCTTTTTTGAAAACAATTTTTATCTTCAAACCTCCGGAGTAGCAATGGGGTCGCCATGTGGGGTTCGTCGCCAATGCAGTACTGTCACATTGGGAAAAAGAACTTCTATTTAAGGATGAGGTTTTCAAACAGTATGTCTCCTGGTATACCAGATACCAGGATGACATTTTCTGTTTATGGAAAGGCAATAGTGAGGACATCCCTAACTTTATAGAACGAATGACCAATATGACAAACTTTTTACAGTTCACTTTTAACATACAGGAAAGTGAGATCAGTTATTTAGACATTCTTCTCACAAAGGATGTTAATAACAAAAGACTGAAAAGTAACATACATAGAAAATCCACATATTCTAATAGTTTTTTGCATTTCTCCAGTAGCCATCCCTACTACCAAAAAAGATTGGTTGTAAAAGGTCAGTTAGTGAGGGCGTCACGTATGGTTACTGATGATCTGGATTTCCAACATGAATGCAACAAACTAAAAAATATGTTCTTGGCAAGAGGCTATCCACTTACTTTGATTGACAACATCATAGTGGAAGTAGTAAATAAACGGAAGTCAGGCCATTTTATTCCCCTTCTTAATAACAAAACTTTCGGGGAAGAAGAATTGGCACTAATTCGGTTAGTCTGCCAACTAGAGATAGAAGTAAGGACACTAATTATAATGTGTCTTTTTACACACTTTCTCGCTAGATTTTCAAAAATTAGGAGATCCTGTATAAGAATTGGGACGTAATTAATCATGACAGTACTTTGTCTACAGCATTAGGTGAAAAACCCAACATAACATACAGGAGAGGCCAAAACCTTAAAGCTATTTTGGAAAGGGCACCAAAAAAGTTCATTTCTCAGCCCCAAAGGAATGTACAAATGTGGTGCCTGTGCAGAATGCAAATTTATTAGAGTGGGCACTCAGTTCAACATTAAAGATAGGACATATAAAATAAGCAAGCATTATAACTGTGAATCAAAATCTGTGGTATATGCTGCTCTGTGTAGCCAATGTGAAGCTTTCTACATTGGCAAGACAGAGCGTAGATTCAAGACCAGAATACACGAACACATTTATGCTATTAGCAGAAGGGATGTGAACAATGCCCTAGCTAAGCATATTATTAGCAATACAGGGCATTCCTTCAACTTTGTTATACTCCAACAAAGAATGCCAGATCCAATGGGTGGCCCCTGGCAAATTAGGTTAGAGATAGATGAATTGATGTGGCAGGTACGAACTAGAGCACATTTATTACCTGGCATCAATGACAACCTATCAATAAAATGTGTATTAAAATGGTTATCGTATAACAGATAACACATATAGGGAAGGTATCTCACATTTGGATATGAAATGGACCCAACATCAATTATTCCCTAACAGAATGCACTAATGTAAAATTGTATTATTTTATGATTATTGTACAGGAATTTTGCGGGCAAAACTAATCAGTATTTTTAATGTTTAAATGTGGAAATAATGTTCCAAATTGTGGAAATATTTTTGGTAACAATTTAAAATATACACAAATATTTTTTAGTTTATCATTCACTGTTTTTATAACATTTTTAACACATCACATAAGTATGAAGCAAGTTGTATGATTAAATAATCCAGTAATTATAGAGTTTAACATCTGTGTAAATATTTTGATGAATGGAGTTACTTGCAACAAAGTATCACTTGCTGTTCCGTTGCAATGCCTATAGAGGCACTCTATCTTTACCTTTATTCAAGGCTTATGTTTGCAATGGATTATACTACTTTAAGGTAACCTTAGTTACAACTAATTACTAAATGCACTTTATTTCAATTGGTTCTATACATATATTTTAAGAAATGTCATTTCCTGTTCTGCTGTTTGTCTGAGGAAGGCTAAATATTTGATTTAGCCGAAAGCGCTAACATTAATTTGGAGTCATTAAACGTCTGTTTATTTTACGAAGTAGTCTCTTATAGTGTTCTTGTTCGTTGTTACGCTCTTTTGGTTCAACAGTTTTTTCGTTTGTGGTCTGTTGTGACTTCACTGGTATGTGAGACACCAAAAGGAAGATCAGACATCCTGAGAGAATAGCTCTGTTATATACTAAAGATTAGAAAACTACTGACAAAACCAGCCAGCTATATGGACAGATCTGAAAGCGAGTTGTGGTACTAAGCACTAGCGGAGTTTATTGAAGTGTCTACTGAACTAGTACAAGCATATGATGAGATTAAAAAAAGCCCAGCTCATGGATAGTGTGGCATTACAGATAATGTACACACTATCAGTGTACAGTAATGCATAATACCTCATAGAATATTTTAAAAACAATGTATTTTATAGCTTACAAAGGGAGGAGCAAAATATACTGGGGTAAACACCTTGAAATATTACAGCACTTTACTGCTGGAACATCAATAAATAATGCTCTTTGCTGCAATCTGCCATGTTTAAAACCTTTACTTATTTTGCTGGAGTTGTTACATATGGTTGAGTATCAAAGCTGTTAAGAGTACTACTTGTTGCAAATGACCCAGAATCTATTTTAGTTGTTAGGCAACTTAATGTATTACTGGCTGTCTTGCTTCTATTCTTTTTAACTTTCTCTCACTATCTATCTGCATCACTAACTTTCTGGCTGCTGTTTTCCTACCTGAAACTAACATTCTATTTTTCATGTACTATAACAGTCAATGTCACACACTGCACTAACTACGTACTATTTTTTGGACACTACATCATGTATGGTGAGTGACTATTATTGTCTGTAATGTTTTAACTTTATAGAATTGTCTAGACGTGTAGTAATATACTGAAACATCTTGTAACATAGTTTGTTCTTTTAACTTATTTTTGTATAGTATTTATAATGTAATTTATATTGTATTGGATTTTACTGTATTTGTATAGTACTGTATATGTGGTGCTTTTCTCCCTGGGCCTCTGCTGAAAACGGGTTCTGTAGACCCAGTCAGACCACTCCAGTAAACAAATGTCAAATAAACAAATAAATAAATGTAGTCATTTCTTATATTCAGTAATGCCTCTATTTAAGTTTCATTTCTGTCCTTTTCCAAAGTCACAGAGAATCTCAGAAGTGATTAAACTGATGGTATCTGTCAACTCTGATACTGATGCTGTTACTTGCACAGATACATTTTAATAACTTTTACACTGACATCTTACTATCCTAAGCTTACAAAGGGCTGCTGTAGCAAGGAAGTATGAAAAAAGGAAGCTTATATATTTTTTCAGAAAATCTTCAGATAACTGTCAACATCTTTTGTACCCTTTTCATTTCCTATTTGTGGACTATAATTTTTAGAACACTGCCAAAAATGTTAAGACTGCAACAGCTTTATCTATAGAAACACAGCTTTTCCTTGCCTGGGCCATCTAGATAAAGAAAAGAGGACTTCCTCAATGTAAATCACAAAACATTTTCCAGGTATCGTGTGGTGCCAACTGCAGTCTCCATCTGTATCCATTCCAAACGTATAAATGGATGGAACATGTTCACTGAATACAGTGGGAATGATGCATATGGAAGGATACTTCCTGAAAACTTGTGTTGAGGTAACGTGGTTAGTGGACAAGCCAGACGTGCATGAACCTGTCACAGCAATCTCTGGAAAGATACTGACCAGGCTTCCTGTCATCAGCTTTGCTCTTTATCACTGTCCCTGTTACTGATCTACAAACTGTACAAGCATGACTGCAGGGTCACAGCAGGGATGAAAGGGCAACTAAATCTCTAACGACGTAATTAGCTTAATTCTGACAAATCACTGGTCGCACAAGGTAGAGGACTCTCTTCTTTTTTCTCCCCATGGAAGACTTAGAAAGACTGAGCACTCAGGCAACACAAATGCATGACAAAAAGAAAAAAAAAGCAGTAGTAATACTACTACTGTATGTAATTCGCAAAGAGGAAATGAGTTCACAGTTCAGGTGCGCACTTGCATGACTAAATGCAATACTAAGACAAACTGAAAGAAAAGTGTGTGTGTGTGAAAAACATTGCATCAATGCACACACAGCAGTAATAATCAGTTGAGGCATTAGCGAACATTTTTCTAGAAAAACATGAACAGGTGTTCCTTTCCTGATGTAAAGCTCAGAGTTCCTTCTTAAAAAAGGACAAGAGACTTGAGAAACTATGCTACAGGTCTGAAAAAAAAAATGCTGAATATCCTTTCATCAGCTTTGTTGAAACATACAGATGGTGTACACAACAAATAGTCAAAGGACTTCAAAGGTTTACTTGTAAAGTGATGAAATGCAGAGCCAGTAATCCTGGTTTGCTACACAACATAAAGCAGACTAAGCCACAGGTAAACTGGGGGTGCTGAAAACTCTACACATGTTCAAGGAGTCTAAGCCACAGGTAACTGGGGGTGCTGAAAACTCTACACATGTTCAAGGAGACTAAGCCACAGGTAACTGGGGGTGCTGAAACCTCTACACATGTTCAAGGAGTCTAAGCCACAGGTAACTGGGGGTGCTGAAACCTCTACACATGTTCAAGGAGTCTAAGCCACAGGTAACTGGGGGTGCTGAAACCTCTACACATGTTGAAGGAGACTAAGCCATAGGTAACTGGGGCTGCTGAAACCTCTACACATGTTCAAGGAGTCTAAGCCACAGGTAACTGGGGGTGCTGAAACCTCTACACATGTTCAAGGAGACTAAGCCACAGGTAACTGGGGGTGCTGAAACCTCTACACATGTTCAAGGAGACTAAGCCACAGGTAACTGGGGGTGCTGAAACTTCTACACATGTTCAAGGAGACTAAGCCACAGGTAACTGGGGGGTGCTGAAACCTCTACACATGTTCAAGGAGACTAAGCCACAGGTAACTGGGGATGCTGAAACCTCTACACATGTTCAAGGAGACTAAGCCACAGGTAACTGGGGGTGCTGAAACCTCTACACATGTTCAAGGAGACTAAGCCATAGGTAACTGGGGATGCTGAAACTTCTACACATGTTCAGACCCTTGATCCCACAAAGGAATTGTCAGGGGGAGCCATGACATGGTACCTAAAGAAAACTGTTCCAATTTTTGGTTAAAATTTTCAAACTTTATTATGCATTTCACCACTGTACAGTTTAAAATCAGTAAAGTTAAAATCAGAATAAAACAGGCAGTAGCTACCAGCGTTCTCATCTGTTTAGAAGTCAGAACTGAGGAGACCTTTGTACAACAGCCTAAGCTTACAATGGATTCCTTACACCTTAGAGGAAATAATTTCTGCTTGATCAAGTATTAAGTCAATGACTTAACTTAGAATTCCTTTGAAGGGAGATACCACTTAACATGCTAATGCCATACTGAACAGACTTGACACTTTTATTCCTCAGTTCACTGAAGATTTAAATAACTCTGGATTCTAGCAAGGTTAGTTACTTTATTCTACAGAAATCTATTCTGAAGTACACAGAATTTCTGCTGAAGCTAACGATCAATAAACTGCACAATGGAACAGCAGAAAATTATGGTCTGCTATCTAGGCACTCAGGAAGGAATGGAGAGGATAAAAAAACAAAATCAGGTAAAGCCCTTCTGCAGTGAGGACATGGGGCCAAGAAGGGAGTCAAGCCAATGAACTACCTGTGAGCTGTCAGTCAGTTACAATTAGCTGTGGCACTAACTGGCACTTGGGATGGGGGGGTTACCAGACATATACTAGGAGGATCTTATTTTTTTATTACACTGAGATATTCAGTAAGAAAGGAATGGGCCTTGGCTTCTAGACAAAGCTAATCATATTAGCAAGCTTCTTAAAAGATAATGTTCATAAGTCTAAAAAATGACTCTCCAGTAATGATTTTTTTTTGTTAAATGCCAAGGAAAAAAGCATTTTGGTCAATTGTTTAAAAAGGCTTTGCCACAATCACAAAGCAAATTTCACCCATATAACACTTCTAATAATTCTGTTGTTAAAGGGTTCTCCTGAACCCTTTACTCCCATTTCCACAATCACATGGCAGCAAATTTCAGGCATGGTTACTGAAGCTGGAATTTTACCACTTCGAATAATTCACCATCTTTTTAGGTGGCTGACAATGAAGTCACATACTGTTGCCCCCATCATTATGTCTTATGAAGCATATTTAGCAAGCATTTACTCCTGCAAAAACGTGCATTTGCTCTATGCTCCCAAGCAAGATAACATCTTTGGTGGTGAGCTGAATGAATCCTATAGGATCCTGGCGTGGGTGCAGTGTACTCTTCGAGCACGTCCTGAATGAATAGTGCAGACAGCTCCTAAAACTAACAATAGCACTCCAGCTTACATTTCCTTCCCAACATTCTAGTTTACAATGCATCCCCAACAGTCTACTACCGACATCTTATTATGAAACTACTCTGTGTAACTTTACTGTAATGGCCAACAATAATGCAACTTTACACTAGTACAGATTTACTATGACACTGTGTTAACATGAATTTCTTTTTATTTCACATCTAAATGTTACTGACTGACCACCAAAATAGAAATCAAACAGCCAAAATCAATACATGAACAATCAACAAATATTTGTAAGCAAATAGCACAGCAAAACACCAGGCAATATCAGAGCCTCAAGATGAAAAAAGGGTATTACTGCGAGAGAGGACTGTGGGGGTAGTAGACAGCAAGTGTGGAAATAAGAAAGGCCAGAGGAAGGGATTGAAAATGGTAAAAGAAGCTAGGAGTCTCTTTCAGGCTCACATTTATGGAATGTTTTGTTACCTTTCAGAAACAGAGGTGGAACCCTGAAACATCTTACTGAAGGAAGTGGTGAAATGCAAGTCAGCTAACAAATTAACATGAGCCTTGAACGGAGGCGGGTGACTGGGTGCAGGAACAGCTACACAGAAGGTTACTGCACTGCTCAGCTCCAACTCGACTGACATTTCACCGTCTTGCATCTGCTTGTTGAAATATTCAGCTTGGTAGATGCATCCTTAAATTGATCATCGGTGCAGTAACAGATTAAACAAAAAGTGATGCAAATGAAGTCGATCCTTAACACTGAATAATCATCTTAAAAGTACAGGATGAAACTCATAGCCCTGTGAATATACAACTAAGTTTAAAAAACAACAAATATGGGCTAGGCTGAAGTCTTCATATTTCTAACCAGTCACAGAAGCAGTAGTGGACCTAGTGACCAGAACCCATTTAAGAGCCAGTGCAACCCACACATACGTCACAGAAGCACTATCCTCCTCTCTGTACAACATACAGCCAAGTACAGGTTATAAAACCGCTGCTCCGCTAATAACCACTGACTGAGTTAGCAATGCCATCGGTCAGACATGTCATATCAAAGAAAAGACATGGGCTGACTAAGGGAGACGAGGGTGTTTAGTTGATTCCGTCTGTATCAAAGAAAGCAGCCCTCCCTTCTTGTTGAAGTGTGAAGATCAGGACCAAAAGAGCAAAACAAGGACAAAAATCTACGAAAACCTTCCAAATATCTCAAAGAAGTAATCTTCTCTAGAAAAGTATTACAGCCAGGTGGGAAATGTAGCCTGAAGTATGGTATTTTTGGACTAAACCCCAACAATATTTACTTATGGAGTGAAACAGGGAAGAATGGTTAACATTTTCTTTACTTTCCTGTACTAAATTTGAATGTTTTTTTTTTTCATTTAACCTCACAAAGTCTTTGTTTCTTTTGTGAGGGAGAACCATGACAATATCTATCCCGACCTGGAGGGATCTGCTCGGGAGACATGAAACATCCCTACTAATCTTTAAGTGCCATGGGACCTTTTACATCCCCCTTGAAATAGCTCCAAATCAGGAATGTGTGAATTCAGTTTAGCATTTCATTCAACCATCATTACCTCAAACCCCCCCCCCCCCCAAAAAAAAGTCTCATGGTAAGGTCAGTTGGCATGTGAATTCAAGTGTTTTATGGGAAGAGTCTACAACATTTATGATATCATAAACAAATGCAAGAGAGTTTACTGTTTGCTAACCCATTTACACTTCCCACGTTTTGAAATCATTAGAAAGACTAAATCAAGATCTGAAAGGCCTTGCATAAAAAGCTTTAAGGAGCATCATCCATAATTCAGGAAAAAGCCAGATGATAGCAAACTCCAGGTCTTAATACCTGGAAAAGGTAGATCACGTCAATCTTTATATTCGGCAAACAACACTGTTTCAATGCTCTAAACAGTGATGATCTACTTCATCCAATAAGTTTTGTCACAAGACAAAAATCAAAACACTTTAATTGAACTTCAAAGTAGGCTTTGAAGCATTAAGCATAAACCTTTGCCAGTGACTACCACTCCACCTCATTATTACACACAAAGCTAAAACTTCGGTCCTCTCAGACTCTCCAGAGGCTGATAAGTGCCTGGAGGCGAATAAGAGCATTTTGTTCATCAGTTAAATAGTTCTGAAGTTAAACTGACGTGACTGATGATTAATGTTGCAGAATATGACGACAGTGACACTGATGTAATCCAGACTCATGGCTACAGTAATCCCCTGATAAAAATCCTCATATTGAAGTTCTGAAGATCTTGAAATGTAAGAATTAAATCAGTTCTTCAAAACTGGTCACAGGTATGATTAGCATTCAAATTAAAAAAATACAACTGTACAAGTCTACAACTTAAATTCTTTAACCAGGATTTGTTGGACTGGCACCCTACATCATATATTTATAAACATATCTATCTATATATATATATATATATATATATATATATATATATATATATATATATATATATATATATACACACACACACATATATATATATATATATATATATACACATACGCACACACACAAACATGCATACACACACACACACATATATATATATATATATATACATATACATATATATATATCTATATATATATACATACACACACATACATATACATGCATATATACACATACCTACAGATATATATATATATATATATATAGAAAGAGAGAGACTGGTCTCTATGGACCATTTTCAGCAAGGTATATATATATATATATATATATATATATATATATATATATATATATAGAAAGAGAGAGAGAGAGAGACTGGTCTCTATGGACCATTTTCAGCAAGGGAGCACTGGTTAACTGACATGCTCAGTCACACAGTTAAGCAAATGGAGGCTGTGGGAATGAAACCTTCGATTACAGGAAGCAGCACACTAACAACTCACTACCTTAAATTCTCTGCACCAACTCACACACAAGCATATATACTTTACATTTAATTTCGATTTTATAAATTTACATAAACCCAAATATCAAGCTGAGATCTACTTTATTTTATGAGAAAGACTACAAAGCAAATACAGTAGGATGAAAACAGACATCTTTAAGAACAACTTGGACACTTATGAGAATAACTGTTTTGGTATATTGGCAGACTAGATGGGCATTATTGCAATATTTGTATATATGTAATAGTTACAAGGTACCAACTCCACTTTGCCTTCATAAAACCAGTATTCAGTGGCAAACTCTATCAGCAAGCAAAGAATTAAATGGCTAAATTACAGGAGACACAGTGTGACAAAGAACGGAGATCTCCCTACAGCAAGAGAATATAACCGGCAGTATGTTTCAGAAATCGTTTACATGCATACTATAACCTTTTGACTCCTTACTATTTATAGGACCACTCATAGCCAGTCTCTCATAACCTGTTGAAAAGAACGGTGCGGTCTTTCACCCTGACAAATTCTCTAACCTGGATGCCTACATTAAACATTTAATCACGACACAGATATCGATGGAATGAAAACAAGACTGCTACTACTGGGGAAAAAGGTCCTTCTCAAGCATTATTTTAGTCACCCAAAAGTGTGGAATACTGGCCTCTACTGTACTACACGAGACTAACATGCACTACAATCCCATTACTTCTAGCACAGAACATGCTTATTCACATCCATGAAAATAAACTTTAATTCTCCCTCTTTTAATTTACAAAATGTTTATTATTTTTAATATTGTGACATGAATGGACCCCATTTCTAAGTGTTAAAGTTCATGAAATTAGTACTGCTTCAGTATTTGATGTATGCCTAAATTGCCCTTCCCATCACCCATAATGTACCCAGACTGGTCTCCCTCTACAGTTCATATGGACTTACATGTACTGATAGCACAATAAGTTCCACTACTGGAACTATCTAGGTGTTGTCACTGCATCCTTCTCTATCTGCTGTTTGCATATCCTGGTATTTTACAACTTTATGTCACTCAGTACTTGGGACACTACATGGTTTAACGTATGCCATTTCAGACACCAATACCACAGTGAAGGGATGCAGCCACTCTACGCTATGCACTTCATCCGCTTGAAGGACCTTCAACACAGGAGTCCACTTCTTAACCTGCACTGCTGATATCACAAACTGAACACCTGAGTAACTGACAACCACCACCACAAATAAATATTAAATGCCTGCACTGCTTTACATACAATGTCTGATGTTACATTCTGACTGTCTGAAATGACTGCTGAATACTTTGTGCTGCACTGTTTTTAAATGCACTATACTGCAGTAAACATCCTGCAGTCTGTACTGTCCTATTCTGTGTGATTCAATGTTTTTTATTTTAATGTTCTGTTGTGGTAAAGAATTGCGTGCTCTTGAATGATACTGAGGGCCACAATAACTGTCGACTAGTACACCTGAGTGTGTCACCCATGGTGAAGTAACTGGAGTACAGATCCCAGATTAAAAGCTGTCTAACCTCCAGTCATTAATGCCTGGTCTGGCAGATAAGAATGATGCCAGGCCTTCTAAACCGTTCTGAGAAACAGATACAGGTAATCTTAGACACATTCTGTCACCAGGCTTGGAATTTCCAGTCACTTTGTATGCTCCTTACACATACCAGATTCTCCATTCTAAAAGAAGTCAGCCATGGGCTTCTACCACAGCAAACATCATTCCAAGTCCTATGGCAAAACAGCAATGAAACAGGAGCAATAAAACCTGACAGTCTCTAGCTACGAGTCTGTACAAAGATGGCAGTAATTCTATAAAGCAATAAGCAGCACTTCCTAATGTGGATGTTGTTAGATGTAACTAAAGCTGGCTTACACTGTGCACGATGAAGAAACCAGAGTGTGCAAACAATAAGAAGGGTGTTGGTATAATGGTCATTGTGTTTACCACATAGACAAAAGGTACAAGGTTCAATTCTTACCTTTGAAAGAAAAATTGGCTAGACTTAAAATGGCTCAAAAACTCTGCTAACCTACTATTTCCCTATAAACCTATGAGCAATAGTGAGTAAAGCCCAACAATAAACTCAAACAATATTACAAAACTATTTTGTTGATGAACAGGTTTGCTGTACAGTAGCACTACATATTGTTCCTGCAGTTTTTAGTGCATTTTCACAATAAGTAAGCATATTTCTGATACTGCACATGTGCATCAGTGTACATGCTTATAAAAATGAAGTTACAGAAGTGCATTACAAGAGGGTGGCATAATGGTTAAGGTGTTTACCTTACAAACACAAGGTGCAGGGTTTGATTCTCACATGGAGTAACTGACTAAGCTTAAAATAGCCCAAAAGGGCAGTTTGCGTAGTACTAATCTAGGAACCTATGCACCTACTGTTTTAATTCTTGCATATCTTATGTGCAATTTAGCCATGCATGCTTTCTGTTCACACTGTGAACTTCTGTGTTTCTGATTTTCTTTAGGGAACTTCAGAGGTATAAATTTACTGCTACTGGTAGTACTTGTCACTACTGTGGCAGTGGTTGCAAGTCTGAATCTTTTTAACAGTACTGACCAACTTTTCACCTCAATGATGAAACAGTTTTAACAACAGTGAAGGAGGTATTCTGAGGGCATCCGGCTGATCGACATTCTTGTATGATACTACATATGCTGAATAATAATAATATAATTAAACAACATGCAAATCAAGACATGAAAACAGTACATTAGACGCTCTTTAGGACCTGCTCCTCTTCCTACCCTCCATATGGCAAGGGATTAGAACAACCAACCTAATCTTCCAGTTGGATACCTACATCTGGCAGGAAATAACAGTCATGCACTCAACACAAAATTGATGTACAAGAAGGCCCTCTGCAGTGGGTTAATTTCCTCTTCTTGTATCTAATTCTTGGAATAGGTCTGAGAAACTCCAGCTCCCTCAAATGGTGGTGGTTTAGGGTGCAACTCCCTCCCACCAGCACAAGTCATGACATCATGTGTCTGTCTAGAAGGAGGCAATCAGTCCATGCACTCTCATGTCAACCCCCATGCACTTAGCGAGTGCACCTGAAAAATATAAGCAATACTCAAATTATATACCTACCAAACCTGCAAGAAAATCACTGCTGATGCTGAACAGATGAGCCATCCAAATGCAGTGTATAGCAAGGCCACTCACTCAAAAAGAGACAAGAAGACAATAACTATCCACTGTACAAGACAATTCTAAAAGATCAACTAATAAGCTGTTATCTGACTTTTGGCCCTCTGTGGGAACTTGCTTTTTGCAGTAATCATAAGCAATAAATTAAAATCTGCCTCATATTTCACAGCTGGAAAAAGGACTAAAGCTCCTGAAGTACAATGGTGCAGAACGTGTCCTTACTCCTGGTATCACAGTCCACGTAAGAGTGCTAGATGAAGATGTGGTCTGATAAAGTGGCCAGGGTACAAAGGTCTATGGGGTACACATTCCTGAAACATACACTGGCAGTAATCACCCCACTGTTGGAGTGGTCTTTACCAGCATTTTCTAACTTGAGGTGAGCTACTTGGAGGCAAAACACAATATCATTAAGCAAATCATTTATATACAGTTTGCTCAGTCAGACCCAGATCATTCTTTTCCTGAACAAGAGACAGAAAAATGGTCTGTCTTACTGCATTTAGGAATTCTTCAGAAGCAAAACCTGAATTACTGGGGCACAGAACAGACATAAATGTCTTTCTTCATGATCTGGTCCTCGGAAAGAAAAATGAAGAGGTTAAAGGAAAGGCTTAAGGACAAATCTGAAACTACTTTTATTTGTAAAATGTGGGTTAATCCAAAGGGACACCCATTATTTAGAAAAGACCAAACAACATTCCCTACAAATGAAATATGCAGTTCTAACAGCCTCTGAGCAGAGGTACTGGCCATCAAGAAAAGGGTATTTTATTTATTTTACATTTGTTAACCGGGAAAGTCCGACTTGGAACTAAGCCAATTTTCAGTGGAGGCCTGGGGAGAAATGCTCCAGATACATGTCTTTGAATGTGGGAGGAAACCGGAGCACCCAGAGGAAACCCACACGAACACAGGGAGGACACGCAGACTCCGCACAGAAGGCAGCCGTCAACTGAACCAGAGAACCTCTTGCTGTGAGACGGCAACGCTACCACTGCACCACTGCGCCATCAGTTCAAGAGAAGACTTTAGTACCTCCAATCCAGCAGCCTTTATAGGTTGGCAAAGACACAGAACCCTGGAACCTTTAAGGAACTGTTTGGCAAGCCAATAGTGGTCCAGAGACCTGCCCTCTAAAAGGTAATCATACAACAAAATGATGAAAATTGTATTCTGCCATTAGAAAAGCTAAAATTAAACATTTGTTCTGAAGAAAGTCAAGATGACCTGCAGAGTAAATGAGGCGGCAGAGTACAAATCTAGAAAAGCAACGCTGCCATGTGGTTTTCTGGCTGCCTCGTCACACCTCTGTGATGCTCCTGCACTGGCCCAGTAATCAAGGAGCTGCAATCCTCACCACTAACACCAATGAAGGATGTGCACATTGGGAGGATGACAAGTACACACACAGTAAAGTACAATTTCCCTTAAGAGCACACAGAGATCACAGTCAGTCTGGAGCTGGTTTCTCCCTCTCTCGACAGATCCCCAATATGACTCCACATTAGCACAGCTATAGGGTTAATATCTCATCTGAGTAGTCAAGTCAAAACCTCCAGCACCCTCTCTGTCAAACCAGTGCTTCGTGTCCCTGTCCAAGCAGCTAGCGCACACACACACTTTAAGATTTGATTTATATACAAATACAAAGACACTCCTGGGGAAGGTTGGCAAAGGTTTACTAGCTATGTCCCCTTCTCACCAGACTATAAGGTAGTACCAGCTGCCACCAACCACCCTTTATCAGCTACTATAACGCCCTTCTCAAAAGGTGACCAATTCTACTGTGTAATGTTACTATTAAACAAATGGTAAGAGTGACCAACAACAAGGCTATTTAGGAGTGGTATATACAGTGTCACAAAATACATATGCAAGTACGCTAAGAGCTTAAATATCTCTAAAAAAACCAGCCACCATTACAAGGTTTAAATATATTTAATAATAAATAAAAGCACAAGATAATATTCAATAACTCAACACAGTGACAAGAGAGTTCAGAATCACAGAAAATATTTTAAAACAACATTGCAGGTCAGTCTCACATACATACAGAAAACATCTAAACTAATCTTGCTATATTCCTTATTTTCTTAGAGTTTTCAAGTTAACTCTGTTCTTTTCCAGTAGAGTACACTGTGGTTACATTCTTGAAGCTTAGCACATAACATACAATTTAACTTAATATATAGTTTTCTTCTATTTGTAAGACAAACATATAAACCATATTACTATTCACAAACTACATAGAATTATTTACAAAAATCCAGCTAGCTGGGCTGGCAGCCTTCACAACCCTATGTTACTCCTTTTGCAAGTCTTAGAAACAGCAAAGGATGTAAAATAACAGCCATGCCTGGAGCTACACCAGAATGTCACCCCAACCAAGAGGGACTATTGCCTTATGCCTCTGTACTGTCAAGAACTTTAAAGTCTGAAATCACTGCCTTCTGAGCCACCATGGAGTGATGAGGATGAATTCTGATAGCAGGTATAAAACTAAAGACCAAGGTGGAAAAGCTTAAAGTATTTTTCCTTCAACTGTGGGAAATGTGATCAGCTTCAACTCCTCCTGTCATGCTGAAACAAGTAGAACTGGGGAAAGATTTCATTGTCTGAAGTGGTGCATAGGCTGTGCCAAGGAGTGCTATGATCCTGGATGATCTTCGCCAGATAGGTCTATTGCATACTCAGTTCCACCAGAGGAATGAAGCTGAAGTGGAGGAGTCCACAGACACAATTAGTTTCAAAAGATGTGAAGAGATGCAAGACAGGTGGCTCAGTATAAGGTCCAGTCATGACATCAAACAGCTCCTTGCACAGTAAGATCAAAAACACAATTTCCCATTTGTTTATGAATCACTTCATGGTCTGGATGTCTGACTCAAGTAGGATGGTCTCCAGTCTTTTAACTCCCTTTTCACTGCTCAAAGAGTGAGAAACACTGTCCTCAACTCAAGCAGATTTCATGTAGAATCCTCATTTCATGATGGTTTCATTTTCCCTATAATATGCAGGAGCCCAGGTGGCCTCCCCAACCAAGCAGCAAACCATCTACCATCAGGGAGTGCACTGGATTGGGTAGAAGGAAGAGTATCCCCACAAAAACACTGATGGGCACTGTTCCTTGCTTGAGAGCCCAGTGACAAGAGCAGCAAAAGAACCATGAGGGTGTGATGACTCTGCAGCCACTAATTCTTTATCATGCAGAGAAGCACCCTCATCCATACATGGAAAGATATTATGGTGAAATGAGGTCCATGAAGTGCAGAAGTGCAATCCCTCCTGAAATGTTGGCACTCAAAATTCCAAGTGCCAACATAATGAAACTGCGGGATAACACAATCTCAAATATCGAGGAAAACAGTAAATCTCCAACATCGCTCTTCTCTATTAAATTTAGTTTTTTTGCAGGGGGTAAAGCCCCCCCACACCTACATCCCTGAACTTGTATATAGCAACTCCAAGATAGCCATACCTCAGAGAAAAGGTAATGTTCTGAGAAATGTCCATCTTGGACTTGGATATATGCAAGTCCATTTTTTCATCCATTCAGTATCTATTTTTTGGGACTCATTCATGCAGGTCTTAACATTTCAAATGGTTACTGCAGTAGTGTCAGAGGTTCCACCAGCAACTGGATTGTCACCTAGGCTGGAAACATGACAACTTCCGGAGCTTTCTCTTTGGGTAGCAATGACAGACACACGTGACCTTCCAGTTCCATCGTGATGCAAACAATCATCTCTGCAGGGACAAAAAAGACTTTCACAGTTTATTATTAACTTAGAAATCTGCAATCACAAAGGAACTAAAGCCAAGTCCATTCTAGGAAGTCACCTGAAATGGCTACAAGGAGATGTCATATATGTAGAACACCACAAGGATATTATTCTCAGACAAGATCTGTGCCACTATTGTAAGTATCACATTAAACATCCTGGGTGCGAGGGAAAAAACAAATGGCAACAGTCTGTACCGAATGTGAAGTTCATAAAGATCAACCCCAAAGTCAGTCTTGTAAAGGCCCCACACAATGGTGTCGCATGATAACTAACATGCTATGTGACACTATACAGGTACCTTGTCCAGAAGCAATATGATCTCTCCTTCAGACAGTCACCTTCCAGAATTTAAGATTACAGAAGCCCAAGATGGGGCAGAAAGTTTTCACTCCCTTTAGAAAAAGGAAAGAATGAGAAAAGATGCCTCTGGCATTTTCTAAATGAAAAGGTTCTACAAACTCTCCGAGAAGCCAAGTCTGACCAGTTCCACAAAGCTATGAAGAAACCACATGCTCCCTTGGAGTTCTTTCTGTAGAAGACCTAATACTTCAAAGATGTTGAGATGTATATGAAATTATGCTAGAACTCACAGACTGACAGAAATTCACAGAACCTGCCTCGCAAGTGTAGACCTAGATGAAGGTGGCATATGCAAAGTCTGGTTCCTAGGAAATATCAAGAGGAAAACTAGGCAGTTGGATGCCTCCTTCACCCTACAAAATGTCTTCTTTGGGAAGTAAGTGGTACTAGAAGAAAAGGAGGAAATGGATGAATCATTTATATTTGATCAATATTGACCAATTTCAGGCTCAGTCCAAGTGAAATACAAATATTTCACAAACAAAAAATACAGAAATGTGAGCAATAATCATCTATACATATTTGTGAGCAAGCACAGTGCAATGTACAGTCAAGCAGATTGTAATGTACAATATACACGTTAGTTTCTAAAGCGGGTCAACCTTCAGTAAATCTTGACAGAGAATGACAGACTTCAAGAAAGAGATAGGTTAAGTGATATGTCCTGTGATGTAGCAGGAACATTTGACGTGGATGAAAAGTGTTTTTTGAGTCTCATTCTGAATATGGAATAAGTACTGATTTATTTTATTTTGATGGTTGAGATTGTGAAAAAGTAGATGCCTGAGAAGAGAAAGCATGTGCAGCGCTGTGAGGTTTGGTTCTAGGGGTAATGAGAGTTGGTGCAGCTTGTAAGTAGCGTCTCAGTTTGTATGAGGAGGTTTTTTCATGAATTCTAGCTACAAGGGGAGGTAAATATGAGTTGTTGTAGTACTTGGTAGAGTTGGGATCCTAAAACTAGGCTAGATCTTTGTTTTATGGGTAGCCACTTGGCTTTTTAGGGTGATATAGTGATGCTCACAAAGAGTTTGTAATGATTCAGAAAAGATGCTGTTAGAGATAGTCTGGAGTGTGACAATGTTTACAAAGACCATACATAGCAGTCAATATTTTCTTATACATGTCTTCTCACAGATCCTGAGAAGCAATTCCTACAAGGAACTCGGACTAGGAGGAGGCATTCAGAAATGGTCCAGTTCAATTTATCCATAAAAGAGGAGGGTCTGTGCCACTTCATGTAGTGCAGACATTCCCTTGCACCTGATGCCTAACCAAAGTTATCAGTACAATCAAACTCATACCAGCCTACAAAAAAAGTTTACTGAAAAGAGGTCAAAAAGAACCTTTAGAATTCCTTCATTTTTTTTTAAACACAGAATGTGGGAGTTTCTGCTTAATATGGTTTGGGACCAAAATCTCCACTGTGCAAGTGGTACAATAGAATTCAAGAGCACAGGAGCTATACAGGCCCTCCTAGTCAGGTGCATGATGTCAAAATATGGAAGGCAAGTGCAACCCCCGGAGCAGAAGATGGGGATTTTTCAGATGAGTACCAAACTGAAGTTACCCACTACAGACAGCCTTCAAAGTCAAAACTGTCCACTCTCCCTCTTGTCAAAGTGGCAAACAAACATTTAATACAACTCAAACCAAAAACGCACTGAACAGCAGGGTCCCAATGGTGAAATATAAAATCCTTTAATAAAAAAAACACAGTGTTGAGCGCTTTCATCCCAACTAATCCAGGGACTTCATCAGTATACAATTCCATCCACACAAAGCATCAGTTAAACACACCACCTCACCGGAATAAAGTATATCAATTAACCAATTGAAACAATTAAATTCAGTTAAAAAGAAATACATTATAAACTTAGGTATTCAACCCTGTGCCAGTCCTACAGTTTAAAATGATGTAAAACAGCAACTTTAATATTAAAATAAGCAATGGACTTAAAAGCCCCCAATTCCATTAAATTGTGCCTGAAATTTGTTAGCCCTATTTTTTAATACTGGCATAATAGATACAGAGTCATTTAGCCAAGGGGGAACATAGTAGCAGCTGTAAGTTGCCAAAATCACTCTGTTAGTACATTCTTCCAATCTCCACCCCGGGGATCCAAACTTATCTGGTCAATAATCCCAAAAGTAAATTTGGTAAAGTTGTTACAAAGAGAAGAATGTTTAAACAGAGCATTTGTTTCCTTTGGATTTTTCATATAATTCAAATGCTCATAAATTCTTGTTTTTAACATATGTTCGGGTAAGGGTGGGGATGTGGTTATCTTTAATGTGGAAGATTATTCTAATGCTATGCAAAAGATCTTATTTGATACAAATACTTATGCCCCAGTGTCTAAGAACCAGATTAATATTGCTTATAATAGGATTAAGCAAATATTCCTACAAATAGGAGTCAATCAGCATAATTCTCTTGATGTTTATGAATTTCTGGTTAATAAAAACCCAGTAGTCCCTTCTATATTTGGAAATCCCAAGGTCCACAAAGATGTTATTAATCCTCCATTTAGACCTATAGTCTCAGCAAGTGGGTCTATGACCCACTCTTTGGCAATATTGGTGGACCAATGGGTGAAACGTGATTGATAAAACATTTCACCTAATTAAAGATTCATGGAAATTTTGGGGGCACCTTATAAAGGATATATGGTCTAATGAGTTACTCTTTGTGAGAGTGGATGTTCAAAATCTTTTTTTCAGTCATACCTAAGGTTGAGGGTTTAGAATTTTTTGAGGAAATGTCATTTTTATACTCTTTAATCATCCATAAACAAATAACTTTAGTTGTTGAATTGATGGCGATAATTCTAGAGAATATTTTTTTTTATGGAGGATGATGCTATGGATGCGGCCTGAGCCCCTGTATATGCTAGTCTTGTGCTATATGGGTGGAAAGAAAAATATGTTTTAAACAGTGGATTTTTAAATAATCTACATCTTTATTTATGTTATTTGGATGACATCGTTATACTGTGGAAGGGTTCTCATGAGGAAATTGGGAATTTTGTGAATTATATTAATACTATGGAATACTTGAAATTCACATACAACTGTCATCCAATTACGATTAATTTTTCAGACACATTGATTTCTCACACTGTGGATGGCTTACGGTTCAATATTTATCGCAAGGACACTTTTTGCAATTTTTATTTTTATTACACAAGTCACCCTATAGCACAAAAGAGAAGCCTGAACAAGGGGCAAGCCATACACGTAGCAAGGATGACCTCCAACCCTGAGGATGTTCTATAGAAATTAACAATGCTGTCAAACATGTTTTATGTCACGGGTTACCCTAAAAAACTAGTGGATAGTATTATTAGTGAGGTATATAATGGATGGAATGCTAAATATAAGCCACTTTTAGGTACAGGTTTGGACACCTTTAAGAGCACTGGTGTGAAACCTAAATATGAGAAAGCATGTGTTATACAACACAATCCGTTCTCCACCAAGATAAAGGATGTTATTAGGAAAACTTGGTCCATCTTTAAAGTAAATTCTGATATTTTTAAAATGGTAGGACCTGAACCTTTATTTATTACAAAAATGGGGGCCAACTTAGAGAGATTATTTGAGAATAAACCTAATTATTTTAAGGTGAATCAAGGCACTGAAGCATGTGGTAGTTGAAGATAATGCGCTTACATAACCAAAGACCCTGTTATTATTTTAGATAATGCCACAAGGACTAATTTTTTTTGAGGGGTAATTGTAATATGAGTAAGATAGTGTATCTGGCCAAATGTGACATTTGTACAAGTTTCTATGTAGGTAAAATGGAATGTACATTAAAAACAAGAATTTATGAGCATTTGAATGATATGAAAAATGGGAAGGAAACGAATGTTCTGCTTAAACATTCGTCTCTTTGTAACACCTTTATCAAATTTACTTTTGGGATTATTGACCAGATATGTTTGAATCCCAGGGGTGGAGACTGAAAGAATGTATTAAATAACAAAGAGTTACTTTGGTAACTTAGGGCTGCTGCTAAATTCTCCCCTGGGCCAAATGACTTATGCCAGTATTAAAAAAACAGGGATAACAAATTGCGGGCACAATTATTTAATAGAATTAGAGGCTTTTAAGTCCAATGCTTATTTTAATATTAAAGTTGTTACTTTATGCTATTTTAAACTATAGGACTGGAACAGGGTTGAACACATACGTTTATAATGAATTTCTTCTTTTTTTTCTTTTTAACTGAATTTATTTGTTTCAAACGGTTAATTGATGTAATTTATTCTGGTGATGCGGTGTTATTTAACAGATGCTTTGTGTGGATGGAATTGTATTCTGATGAAGTCCCTGGATTAGTTAGGACTAAAGTGCTCAATACTGTGTGTTTTTTATTAAATGATTTTATCTTTCACCACTGAGACTATCCTGTTCAGTGCTTTTTTGGTTTGAGTTATTGGTTTTCATTTTCACACTGTACTGCATTTCGTGCAGTAAACATTTAATACAAACCTTTAGAAACTTCAAAATTACCTTTGTCTTTAATTACAGCATTTTACTTGAGTGCAGGCAAGCTGAGTGGCAGAGCAGGCTTGCAGCTGACAAGACCCCAGGGCTGAACGAACAAATAAATTTAAAATGTTTTCATTTGGCACAAAGATTATAATGATTTTTGTTGTTAATATCTGTTATAAAAAGTATTACTTATACTACAATAGTTAGATTACTATTTTTAATATATTGTCATAGAACTTTAAATATTCAATGGCCAATTTATATACGTTGTTTTCATTTGGTGTAACTGTTATGTGATTTGTGAAGGATCCTTTAAATTGTGGTTCATTATAAACTTATATATTTTCTAAGGAAGTTCTGTATTAAATAAATAGGAACGAAAGCGCTAAAAATATTTTTGGTACTGCATCTCCTTGGTGACTCTGTCAGTTGTTTGGTTCTGTTGTTCTTGCTTTTTTGCACTGAATATTTAGCTACACCAGATAAGTGTCCCATCGGGGTTATTTTTTATTTGACTTTCTTGGTCTAGTATTTTACATCACTACCTAGAGTTCATGTCATCCAAGAGGGGAAAATGTGAATGTGGGAGGCAGATTCCCCAAAAGGATGGTCACAAACAGTCTTTTTTATTTGGGTGCTTCCCACAACCATACCACTTGCATTATCTTTAAGGCATTTGTGCCTAAGACACTGAAAAGTTGTTTGTCTTCCCTGGCCATTTATTTTGAAAACCAACAGCTTAGACAGTTAGCCCAGGGTACCATGGTGGAATCCTTTAACCCCAAGATAGTCCAACTAGGTAAGAAGGCGGGCAAGAAGTCTTGGCCAGATTCATTAGTTATTGAAGCCTCCACCAGACATCCCTCTAGAAACAGGTAATAGCTCTGTAGCTTGTTTAGTGTTTATGTCAGACTCCTCTGCCATGAGCCTGCTGGAGGCCGACATAGATCCGTCTTATTGCAAGTCCTCTGAGACTTTGCAGGTATCTGCTTTGGACATCAACAGGGAATTGCAGTTGATTATCTCAGACAGTCCTAAAGGGATTCAGCAAATATTGGTCAGGGAGGAAAGCTCCAGGTTCTCTTCTTGAATCTCACCAAGGGTTGAAACCTCTAGTATTTGTTAGGGCTGATGTCCATTCTAAGAAAAAACAAAAATTGAAGCACATTTTAATCTGTCCTATGGATGCTAAAAAGGGAATAGCAGGAGTTTACTCAGGGCTTGTTCTCTGCCTTAATGGCCCTAAAGCCTCCTCAAGGGATTTCACAGTACCTGCTCCTCCTTGGAAATCTATCCCTTTTAAATGGTTTAGGGAACCAGATTCCTTGCCTGGTGAGGGGTCTTTGCCTTCACCTTTGATTTATGGTTCTGATGAAGAGGAGTTTGTTAACCCTGAGTTTCCTTTTAAGGAATTGTCCTTTGGGGGCACAACTGCTAGGATGATGGGATTCTTCTCAGGTGTCTGATATTCAGAGAAGATATCATGAGTTGCTTCAGGTGGATACTCCTAAACCATAGGTAGTTCCTCCTTTGCTGGCTGCCTTGTTCAACACTTTCATTGCTGCTTCCAAGTCTTCTGAGTCAAAGCCTCTTGCTCCTAAGAAAACTTATAGATTCTATAACGTTCCTGAGGATAGTCTAATTTTATTTAAATGTCCTTCTGCTGATCCTGCTGTGGTGTCAGTCTCTTCTAGCAAACATTCCAAGCTCTTGCCTTCTTCCAAACTTTTGCCTTCCGATAAGGATAGCAGGGCAATGTAGAAGATTAGCAAGAAAGTTTATACTGCTTCTACTTTGGCCTTTAGGGCTATTAATTACCAGACTGACATCACAAGGTATTCTCTGGCCTTGATTGGTCAGGCTTGTCAAGTTATCTCTGCCCTCCCTGATTCTGATGACAAATCCTCTGCCTTATCTTTTTTTAGGTTCTGCTTTTTAAGTGACTCACCACTCTATTAAGTGTAGCAATGATGCTGCTGCCGCCTCTTCTAGGGATGTGGCCTTTGGGTCCGTCATAAGATGTTATTCTTGGCTTCATCTCTAGTCTTTTCCTGAGGACATTAAGGGCAAACTGTTGGATGCTCCTTTGGATAATACTCATCCTTTTTTGGGACTGCTGCTGACATGTTTAAGTCTCTTCAAGAGAAAGGCAAAGCCTTGCAACACCTTAAACATATTTTTCCTCTCTTCTATTCTTAAGTTCCAGATAATTATCCTTCGAGGTCTGCTTTTATTCACAGGGAACCCCACCAAGCCTCTAAGGGCAGGAAGGGTGGAAAGCAGGCCCCCTCTGCTAAGGCTTCTCAGATTTCTGTGGCCCAGAAGCCTTGTTTATCTGGTAAGCCTGCTTCTCTGTGACAATTACCCCCTCCCCCCAATCATTTAGACAAGTTTCCTTTGTCCCTTCGGCTCTCCCTTTGTCTTCCAAATTGGTATTGCATAATGTCAGACTCTTAGGTTCTTTCTGTTCCAGCATCCATCAAGGTTATTTCATGGTATGGAAATCTCTCCCTCCTTTTTTACAGGATTCCTCAACATCCTCTAGAACAACGTCCTCAATTTCCCAGAGGTTCTATTGTCCCTGATGAACCAAGGGACCATTCAAACTTGTCCCCCCTTCCCAAGTGGGAAAAGGTTTTTATTCAGGATGTTCCTGGTTCCTCGAAAGGAGGCCACTTGGAGACATATTGTGAATCTCTCCTGGCTCAAAACCTTTCTTGCAACCCTTCTTTTGAGATGTTTATTCTTCAAACTCTGTTTCCTCTTTTATTACCCATGGCTTTTCTGGTAACCTTGGATCTGAAAGATCCTTACCTTCATATTCCTATTCACCCTCTCTTCAGGAAGTTTTTACATTTTTCTGTGTCTTCTTCTCAGTTTCAGTTCTATACTTTGCCCTTTGGCCTCTCTACTGCCCCAAAGGTATTCACAAAATATCTAGCTCCTATGATTGCCCTCTGCAGGCTAAAAGGTGTTCAGATTTTTCCTTATTTAGAAGACCTGTTGTTTCAGGCACTTTCTCCCAGGCAATTGTTGCAGGATCTGCAGTTCACCATCTTTTTTTTTGGCTGCTCCCATTAGGGGTCGCCACAGCAGATCATCTGGTTCCATTCCTTCCTGTCCTATGCATCTTGCTCTGTCACACCAACCGCCTGCATGTCCTCTCTCACCACACCCATAAACCTTACCTTAGGCCTTCCTCTTTTTCCATTACCTGGCAGCTCCATCCTTAGCATCCTTCTCAGCACGTCCAAACCAATGCAACCTCGTCTCTCTGGCTTTGTCTCCAAACTGTCCAACCTGAGATGACCCTCCAATATATCCATTTCTAATCCTGTCCATCCTTTTCACACCCAGTGCAAATATTTAACATCTTTAACTCTGCCACCTCCAGCTCTGACTCCTGTCATTTCCTCAGTGCCACCGTCTCCACGCCATATAACACAGCTGGTCTCATTACCATCTTGTAGATCCCTTCCCTTTTACTGGTACCAGTCTGTCACAAATCACTCCTGACACTCTTTTCCACCCTGCCTGCACTCTGTTATTCACCTCTCTTCCACACTCACCATTATTCTGAACTGTTGAGCCCAACTATTTAAACTCATCCACTTTCACCAACTCTACTCCCTGCATCCTCACCATTCGTCTGTCCTCCCCCTCATTCACACACACATATTCTGTCTTAGTCCTGCTGACCTTCATTCCTCTCCTCTCTAGAGCATAGCTCCACCTCTCCAGGGTCTCCTCAACCTGTTCCCTACTCTCACTACAAATCACAATGTCATCTGCAAACATCATAATCCATGGGGCCTCCTGTCTGTTGTCTGTCAACCTGTCCATCACCAATGCATATAAGAATGGGCTCAGAACTAATCCTTGATGTAATCTCACCTCCACCTTGAACGCATCCATCACTCCTAATGCAGACCTCACCAATGTCACACTGTCCTTGTACATATCCTGTACCACTCTTGCATACTTTTCTGGCACTTCCAACTTCCTCATACAATACCAAAACTCCTCTCTAGAAACCCTGTCATATGCTTTCTCTAAGTCCACAAACACAGAATGCAACTACTACTGACCTTCTCTGTACTTCTACATCTACATCTTCACAGCAAACACTGCATTTTCTGTGATCCTTCCTAGCATGAAACCGTACAGCTGCTCACTAATCATCACCTCCTTCCTTAACCTAGCTTCCACTATTCTTTCCCATAACTTCTTGCTGTGGCTGATCAATTTTATCCCTCTGTAGTTACCACAGCTCTGCCCATCACCCTTATTCTTAAAAATCATTATGAATACACTTCTCCACTCCTCAGGCATCCTTTCACTTTCCAAGATTTTGCTAAACAATCTGTTTAAAAACCCCACTGGTATCTCTCCTGAACACCTCCATGCTTCCACAGGTAGTTCACTCTCTCTCTCTTCTTCAAAGTCTGGTGTTTACTACCAACTTTCAAACTCCATCATGACTCCCTCTCATGATCATGACCATCTGGAATGCAAAATTCAGACAGTGACAATGTTGGCCTCTCTCCTGCCTCCAAAGATATTGTCGTTGACGGCCTTCTTTCAGTTTCTTCTTTCCCTGACTGCCATGCTGGCCAGAAAATTTCTTCAGGCCCTGGGATTCATTGCCTCTTCTATTCCAATGCTTCCTCTTGCTAGACTGCACATGGAAGCTTCAACGGTACTTCAAGTCAGTTTGGCTGCAGCATCGTCACCCTCCGAATTTCAGTGTACCTCTCCTTCCCTATCTCAAGAAGAAATTTGAGTGGTGGATTCAACAGTTCGCTCTCAACCCAGGCCAGCCCTTTCAGCTTCCAGTCCCTTCTTAAGACCTGTTCACCGATGTCTCAGACATGGGGTGGCGGGCATATTTTGGTCACTCCATCAGAAGTCGGAACCATATCAACATCAAAGAGATGAGGGCTCTGATTATG
Organism: Protopterus annectens; assembly: GCF_019279795.1. Taxonomy (NCBI): domain Eukaryota; kingdom Metazoa; phylum Chordata; order Ceratodontiformes; family Protopteridae; genus Protopterus; species Protopterus annectens. The sequence goes on along the minus strand of NC_056745.1, from coordinate 125,157,150 downwards.
GCCCTTCAGACTTTTCACCCGTGTTCTCTCTGGGCCCCTTGAAGGTGCACACAGAAAACACTAGAGTGATGTGGTATGTCAACAAGCAGGGGGGCATGAAATCTTACCTCCTCTGCAGGACAGCACTTCAGGTTTGGGAACAGGCTCTCACCTATCAGTTAACTCTTCAGGCAGCATACATTTCTTCAGAGCAAAATCCTGTGGCAGACTTTCTGAGCAGGTCCACAACATAGGGCTCATGAATGGATACTTCACAGAGATTGCTTTCTGGACATTATCCATCGATGGAGTATTCCTCGGGTTGATCTTTTTGTCTCCCATCTGAACAGGCAGCTTCCTCTCTTCTGCTCCAGAATGCCATGCCATCTGGAACAGAAGATGGATGCCTTTTCCTTTCAAGGGAAGATTTCTTTATGCTTTCTCTCCTCTTCCTCTACTTTCAATAGTTCTACAGAAGATTTAGCTGGACTCCCCAAAAAGCTTGCTAGTGACTCCCTTTTGGCCAAGATGGCACTAGTTCCCCCCCCCCCTTTCAGGCACCGTTTTTCAGAGGATGTGCTCAGGGCTTTAAAGGAGGCAAGGAAACCCTCAATCAGAAACTCTTACATGTCCAAATGGAAGAGATTTTCAGTATGGAGCCAAGCTCACACCCAGGACCCTTTTTCATTGGAGGTCCCTCTGGTTCTATCTTATTTGTGTAAGTTGCTCCAGTCTGGCTTGGCCTATTCTTCTGTGAAGGCCATTTGCCAGCCATTTCTGCTGGTCTTCCCTGGAATCCTCCTTTGACTTCTCATTTTGAGGTCAAGCAATTTCTTAGATGTCCTGCATATTAGGCCTCCAAGAAAGCCTATTCCTCCTCCACGGGACCTTAATTCTGTCTTGGAAAAATTGACTCAAGCTCCTTTACAGCCTGCAGATTCTGCTTCTTTGCAACCTTCCACCTGGAAGATTGTTTTTTTGCCAGCTCTTATTTCTGCTCAGAATATTTCTGAGTTCCAGGACCTTATGGCCATTCTGCCTTTTTGTTTTTTTTTTTCCACAGGTAAAGGGTGTCCTTTGTAATGGGCGGCCACGGTGGTGCAGTGGTTAGCATTGCCGCCTCACAGCAAGAGGTTCTCCGGTTCGATTCTCGGCTGGGGTGCCTTCTGTGCAGAGTCTGCATGTCCTCCCTGTGGTCGCGTGGGTTTCCTCCGGGTGCTCCAGTTTCCTCCCACATCCCAAAGACATGCAATAGGTGAATTGGACACTCTAAATTGGCCCTAGGTGAGAGTGTGTGTGTGCCTTCTGTGGAAGGTTGGGTGCCGGGCTGGCAACTCGACACCGTAAAACTCCACTGCCAATCATGAGTGGACAGATGATCTGCTGTGGCAACCCCTAACTGGGAAAAGCCGAAAGAAAACGAAGAAGAAAGGGTGTCCCTTTGTAATAATCATTCTTTTATGCCCAAGGTTGTCAATAAGTCACCCTTGAATCAGTCGGTACAACTCTCTTCCTTTTTCCCTTCTCCTCAGTTTGCTACTTAGAGGGTCCTGCATACCTTGGATTTCCACAGACAGCTCATGTACTATTTGGATAAAACTAAGACTATTCATAAGCCCTATCAGCTTTTTGTTTCGTCTCATCCCAGGTCTTTGTGTTTGGCTGTTTCTAAGCAAACCATTTCATCCTGGATATCTAAGGTCATTGCCTTTTCTTATTATTTCCAAGGCAAATCTGTCTGCTTCTGTTACAGTTCATTTCACTGGGGCTGTTGCCTCTTCTGGTGCCTTCTTCAAGGAGTTAGACACCAATTCCATCCTTGAAGCTGCTAGGTGATCTTTGGTGCATACCTTTATTAAGCATAAGTTGGATATAGTTTCTAGGGCTAGAGCAGGTTTTGCTGAAAGAATGTTGAGGGGTCTTCTCAGCCTTCCAGCCATACCTCTGTACTCTTCAGATTTTAGCAGAATGCTCAGATTTTTGACTCATATTTTTGGTCTGTTCCTCATAAATATGTGGTTTTCTGGATTTTTGTGGCAAATCAATGAGGACTGAATTCAATAATAATGACAGGAATTTGAGTTTCAGTCTTCATATCCTTCAGAAAATGCATGGTAACACAAGACCTTTTATTCTAGCAATTTTCTAAGTTTACAAGAGCAATATTTAAAATGTGTCCCTATTTTTGGGCCTTTGTCCTCACATTATTTTTGTCTTTGTCCAGATTTTTTGTGCTAAGAGGTTGAGAGGTATGCCTCCATCTCCCATTCTGTTTCTTCAGCTTTTATAATCTCCCTTCTGTACTAAATACATATAGGAGGACATAATACGGTTGTGTAAAATCTTACCATAACAGTATATGTCCTTCTCTTCATTGTTGCAGTATTCGCTACCTCCCTCCAACCCCATCTTGTTTATTCTTCATTTTTCCTTCTGGATGTGCATGGACTCCTTTGTCCTATAATGACTGTTCTCTTCTGGGGTAATTCAGTTCTAGGTGATTGCATCCGTGTGTCCCTTTTACACCCTATGTTCAGTACAGGGAACATAAATGTGACGTTCAGATCAAGATTTCTTTTTAGCTTACTTATACTGGCCAAGTGATGGGCTGCTCAGGGCAGGACATCCCTTCTGTACTGAATACTGCAACAGTGAAGAGAAGGACATCTACTGTTACGGTAAGATTGTACACAACTCTACTGTATTTTTAATTGTTCAATGTCTACTGAAATGCATCCCAAAACGGGCATTTTTTTATACGATAATCTTAATCAGCATGGAATAGAAAAATGCCTTTAGATCTTTAAGATAAGTCTTTCGCAATGGGTTGAGCAAGATAAAAACTTTCTAACTACTTTTGCAACATGATGGTTAAACGAGTAGGAACTATTTACTCCTGTTCCAAGATCTCTCATAACATTTTCATTTTGAAGTGGAGTGCTGTCTACACAGAAGTTGAAGGATTGGTTCAACGGATATAACAATATCGCACATTTTGGCACTTAACTTGGGTCTGTTTTTAGTACACCAGTTATTAACAATTCTAAGCTCTTCTAACATTAAACAATCCACAATTGGCAGAGAATCAATCTAGATCCACAGAAATCACCCAAAGTGTATAAGTCACTTTTTTTATTGTTAAGAGCTTTCGTTCATACAGGACTTTATCAGAACATAAAATACAATGATTTATGCCAACTTTTTATATAATCAGACCCCCTAAAAAACACCAGTCCAAAATCTCATTCGATTAACTTCCAACCAATCCAGTTTATTACATTAGCTACTTGCTTCTGTAGCTTATTACATAGTCACTGAAGCGCACTTTTTTAAAGATACCTTATCATTCAAACCTGGAGACCTCTGTGCGTTTAAATTGAGTTGCCATCTCAACTCTTTTTCTTCTATTATACTGTGCCATGGTCCTACCCATGAATCATGTTCAATTTTTTCCAACAATAAAAATTTGTATCCCTTGAAGTTCTCACATAATTGCTTGTGTTTTGCTAGGGAGCGGTTTAAATCTCCCCTCTTGATATCATACAAGTGTTTGTAGATCCTTGTACGCATAGCCCTAGTAGTTTTCCCCACATAATAGCTAGAACATGCCCAGAAAACAGCTAAGTACACTACAACTACTGAATTGCAATTACAATATCCATAACTCTGTATTTTTACATCTATATTTTCCAGTGTTACAGATTCAACCTCCATGATGTATGGGCATTGTGGACATTAGCCACATTTGTATGTGCCCTTCTTTCCATTTCTTTCCATGTTAAATGTTTTATTCCCTCTTTCTAATATACCCCCCTAATGCTTATAATCCTTTTAAAAATGAAGTTGGGGTGCTACCCATCTGTCCCTTAAATTTGTCATTTATTTATTTGCATTTGGTTACCAGGAAAGTTCATTTTCGAGGGAGGCCCTGGGAGAAAAGCTCCAGGTTGTACATATAACAAAAATAAACAATTTTCAAAAGAACAGTTTTCAAGATTTACAAAAATAAGTTTCAAGAATTACAAAAATAAAATGCATGCAAATTATACACAAACTGTCACAGAATTGTACAAACATCATACAAAAATTGATACAGCTGATAGACTTTATATTAGCAAAGAGAAAGAAAAGGTGCTTAGGAGATCTTGATGAGGCGAGAGGTGATAAAAGTAGTAAGTTTTCAATAGGTTTAGACAAGCGAATGAAATACATTAGCAGGGGCTGGAGATAGACAAATTAGGTTTAGTAGGCATATCATACCTCCCCCAACCATACCAAATTACTCGTTTTTTACTGAGTTTTGGGGTCCAAATAATGGGATGCCACGATTCCTGAGTGGCACCCCTTAATTTCTGAATTTCCTGGCGCTTTCATTTTAAATTTTTTTTCCGTGTGTGTGTGTGTGTGTGTGTGTGTGTGTGTGTGTGTGTGTGTGTGTGTGTGTGTGTACACAAAATGCCCCAGGTGAATACACCTGGTGGCTAGAGGACGTACTCAGGCTCAAATCTTATACCTTGGATACAGGTAAACAAGAGCCTAAAGTCCCTACCCACCACCCCCTTCTGAAAACTTTCTAAATGCATGCCTCATGTTTTTATTCTGTTCCTCATAAATGCTGTGGTTTTCTGGATTTCAGTGAAGGACTGAATTCAATAAATAATGACAGGCATTTGAATTTCAGATTTCATATTCTTCAGAAAATAAATGGTGACACCAAACCTTTTATTCCAGCAATTTTCTAAGTTTATAAGATCAGTATTGGCAATTTGATCCCATTTTGAGGGCTGTATTTCCCCATTATTGGCTTTGTCCAGTTTTTTTTTTGTTAAGAGGTTGAGAACTATGGTGAGAAGTGAGAACTGAATTCACTAAATGATAGTCATTTAAGTATCAGTCTTTCTATTGTTCAGGAAACTGCTGATTTGACATAGTGGTATGTTGCTTTGACTGTAGTGCACAGAGTCCTGGGTTCAATACTTGGCAGTGAAACGCATGGTGGTAACACATTTTATTCTAGCAACTTTCCAAAATTAAACAAGCAATGTTTAAAATGTGCCCCTGGTTTTAGGCTTTTGTCCCCCCTCCCCAATAAATTTTGGCTTTTTCCAGATTTCTTGTGTTGCAAATTTGAGAGATGCAGTTGAGTGGATTTTACAAGGAGCTGAGAGCTTCAGGGGAAGAGAAGTTTAGTGTTGCTTATGCTGAGTCTACTTGCACTGTTAATAGCATAACAGGTTAAATACTTGCTTTTGATGCAGAAGGCTGTGGGTTCTACTCCCACAGTATGTAGATGCATTGCTGATACTGTACTGTGTTGTTGTACTTTTAAACGAGGTAGTTGTAACAAGTTAAGGGTGTAGCTACAGATAAAACCGAAGTGAGAAAATGTCATGCACACGGGCATTTGTGCCTCAGTGGAAAGAGCAAAAAATATCATTAACGCAAATTCAGGTACAGAAAATCATAATTGTTATGTTCTGTGCTGCATTGTAAGAAAATATTTTTAAACAAGTACAGTACATTTTCCAGCATTCAGGATAAAACACATTTTTCCACTGCAGACAGTGGAGAAACAAGAGTGGCCAGTTAACAGCACCTGGATTACAATGACAGTTTTGATGCTTCAGGATGAATGTAGGAGAGGGTCGGTCAGTACTTGGACTAAAAATTGGAAGTCTTAAAACATGCAGTTCGCCTAGTTTGTTTTGTTGTGCATTTACAGCTACTGAGATGGTCTGATAACACAAATCAGAGTACGCCGAGCAAAAAACTGAAATTGAAAATAAGTTCGAGAAGCTATGCAAGATGCCCATGGCTTACACTACTGTCATTCTATTTTGATATGTGTGTGTGTTTGTGTGTGTGTGTGTGTGTATATATATATATATATATATATATATATATATATATATATATATATATATATATATATATATGTGTCTGTGTGTGTGTGTCTGTGTGTGTGTAAGTAGACTTTTATGATGGAAATGTTCTGAACTGGGCAGTTTTGTCATTATTGGTTCATGCATTTTGTTTCATTGCCTAGTGGAAAAATGTTCAAACAATACATTTAAAATGCACTCTAAGTCTAACAAGTGTATACAAGGAATATAACTGAATAAATCAGGAAGGTATATCGAAGAACACGTGTATGTTTCTTGTTTTGTGTGCAAGAGGCCTATGATTTGACAACAGCACAAAGGTAATCTTTATCCACCACTGGCCAGATGCATTTTCTTTGGAAGTGGTGTGTGTTTCAATGCTGTTTCAATAAATGTGAGTTTCAAGGGCAGAGAAGTTTTAATGCTAAGTCTGTTTTCATTGTAATACAGTACTGAGCAGATGTCTATTAGTGTTTTTGCATTGTGCTATAAAATGTAAAAATAAAATCCAATTAATCACTGTAGAAGTAAAGCAGTATACACATTAGTGTTTATGGTAAATGGGGCGAAATAGCCACGTAATTGGACACTGGAATGGTTGCAGGGGGAGTATGGTGCCATATTTTGGTGGTCTGTTCTTCAATTTGCGTTTGAAAGTTGGTATCCCACAATTTCATTGGAGTGGGCAGGGTTACGTAATTATGTATGCACATTTTATGTTAATCAGCATACAGATTTGTACCTATTTTTCATGGGCCTTGTCCAGATTTTTTATGTTTTCAGGTTGAGAGGTATGAGGCATATTGAGTAATGGCAGAGGAGGAAATTGAGCAGTTACATATCCAATTGAAGAGAAGATGGTTTTGAAGAGCAGTTTTAAAATGTATGTATTTATTTATTCCAGTTTGATGACCTGGGAGGTCCACTGGGCTCGGGGAGCCCATTTTCAGTGGAGGCCCGGGGAGAAGAGCTTCACAATACATAGTTTAGTTACATGCATTAATTACAAAGAATCTTTGCATTACAAACAACAGGTACCATTCAGAAAAAGAAAATAAACAATTACAATTTTGTTTAGGCGAGAAAGACAGGCATATATAGCATGGTGGCTACATATTACAGTTTATTTATACAATCTACATTTGTGAGTGAGGTTAGCTTGGTGTGAAGGTTAGCCAGGAGTATAAGCTGAGGAGAGCTCGAGAGGTATGGGGTGAAGAGTACAGTTGCATTTCTTGTTTGATTAAAGATAAGAATGAAGTAGAGTTTTAAAGTTAAGCAACAAAAAAGACAAACCCGAACTAAGGCACAGAAAACAGGATGTAGTCCAAATGTATTTAATCCAAATAGAACTGGTAAACCACGAACACAGTAACACCAGGTGTTACTGTGTTCGTGGTTTACCAGTTCTATTTGGATTAAATACATTTGGACTACATCCTGTTTTCTGTGCCTTAGTTCGGGTTTGTCTTTTTTGTTGCTTATCCAGTTGATGTGCCGTTTTGTGTAACAGTAGAGTTTTAAAGTTTTCAAGGTTGTCACAGGTCCTCAGTGAAGTGGGGAGAGAATTCCATTTTTTAGCTAAGGAGAAGGATAGCAGAAGCTGACCAGCTGGGTGCTTGGGTTTGTGGATGGTGATTAGGTTTTGGTGGGTAGATCTAAGGGTTCTATGGGGGGGGGGTATATGGTTGTAGAATACTAGATAGAGCAGGGCACTTAGTAGGTTGAAATAGTAATCTGTGGGCTGTGGTGATTTGGAGAAAGTCTAGATGGTTGGGGAGTTCAAGCCAATTTAATGAGTGAAGGGAGGTACAATGATGGGAGGAGGATTTGGCTTTGGTAGCAAATCTGGAGATTTTATTGTAACATGCTTCCAGTTTGGAGGAGAGGGTAGAGGATAATTTAGTATGCAGAGGAGCACAGTACAGTACAGAGGGAAGGAGATAGGTCATGGCAAGAGTTAGTATGGTGGCAGTCAAGAGGAAGTAGTTGTTTCTGTAAAGTAGGCCGAGTTTTATGTGGGTTTTATTAATGTTTAGCTGGACGTGAGTGTTAAATTTCAGGTGTTCATCAATGGTGACACCAAGACGTTTGGCGGAGGGAATTACCTCTATAATGGAGTTGTTTTGGCTGGTAATTTGAAGTGAGTTGTTGTCAACAGCGGAAGTTTTTGAGTGAGAGAATAGAAGGATTTTATATTTGTTGGCATTTAGTGAGAGGTGATTTTGGAACATCCAGTTTTTGGTGGTTGGGAAGGCTGTTTGTGTCAGCAATTGGAGATCTGTTAGGTTAGAGGCGCTGCAGATCAAAGTAGAATCATCAGCATATTGCACAATTTTGGTATTTGGTATGGCTTTGTGAAAGTCATTAATAAAGATGGTGAATAGCACTGGGCCAAGTATGGATCCTTGTGGTACTCCAGTGGGGGTAGGAAGGAAAGTGGAGGTGCCTTGGCCCCATTTTACAGCCTGAGACCTGTCTGAAAGACAGCTGGAGAACCAGGAAAGTGTCATGTGGGAGAGATTAAGATTAGACAGATGATTTAGGAGGTGGGTATGGATGTTAACAAAAGCTTTAGATAAATCCAGCAGCACTGTGGACACTATTTTACCAGAGTCACGAGCTAAATTAACAGTATGTAAGAAGGAGAAAAGGGCGGTGTTGGTACTGTGTCTTGGGCAGAAGCCGTGCTGGGTAGGAGAGAGTAGCTGGTGTTTGGTAAGGAATGGCATGAGCTGAAGGTGGATGCATTTTTCAAGCAGTTTGCAGATTGGGGAGAGGATGGCTATGGGGCAGAAATTTGTGACGTTACAGTTTTTGCCACCCTTGTGAAGTGGAAGAATATAGGCAGTGCGCCATAGGTTGGGTACATAGGATTCAAGTAGGGATCTATTGATCAGGATGCTGATAGGGAGAGCAATTCCATCGATGACTACTTTAAGAAGGAGGATGAAATGTTGTCGGGGAGCATTAGAGCACGGCTTTAGTTTTGAGAGTAGTTTCTTTATAAGGTAGGTGGAGACGGGTTTGGGTTTGAGTTCAAAGGTAGGGGGAGGAGGAGAAGAGGAGGAGGAAGACTGAGTGTGGTGGAGTAGAGGGTTATTGTTGGTAAAGGTCTTGGTCAGTTCAGAAATAGAAGTGGTGAAGGAGGAATTGAATAGTGAGGCAATTTCAAGGTCAGATTTGCTGCTGTCCGGACAGGGGTTGTTTTTAGTACCAGCTAAGTAGGGAATTAATTGAGTTCCAAAATTGTTTGGGGTTTTTTAGATGATTTACTTGTAGTTTGATGTAGTAAGACTTTTTGTCTCTAATGACTTGCTTTTTGGCGAGGTTTCTTAGTTGTTTATATTTAAGTAAGATTTCAGGTTGTTTATATTTGAGGTACGTTTTCCAGGTTTTATTTCTTTGTAGCATAATCTTTTTGGTGTCTTTGGTAAGCCATGGGGTGGTCTTAGTTTTTACTCTTTTTGTACTTATTGGATTGCAGGGGTTATGTTGTAAGCAGATGGATGTAGGCAGATTATTCTATTTTTTGGGCATGATCCATGAGTACAATAACTGTCCTGCAGGGATTTTGGGTTTATGGACTTGAAGAAGCTGCTGCTGTTCAGAATGCAGAGGCCTAGTGGGGTTATAGAGGATGAGTAGCGAGCTAAGTGCAGGGCAGTGTTGTGGTTTATAAATAAGTTTATGAGTAAAGGTGAGTTGGAGGACTAACATGTAGTGGGGGAGCTCGAGCCATTGTAACTTTTTTAGGGTAATACAGTGGTGAGTTGAATGATGGCTGTTTGTAGCGAGTTTAACAATCTTACAGCATATTTCTAATTTTGATTGCAAGGAAGACTGTAGTTTTGTTAGCAAAGGTGCGCCGTAGCTTAGAGATGGTAAAAGGTACGATTGTGCTAGAGTTTGTTTAGATGGTAGGGAGAGAAACTTACTGTGTCTATACAGCAGCCTTAGCTGCTTATGGGTCTTACTTGTATTGTTTTGAATATGCAAATCAAATGTGAGGTTTTCCTCAATTATTACTCCTAACAGCTTAATTGTGGACTACTAGCTTAATTTTTGTCGAGTTGAGAGAGTACATGTTGAGGTCAACTTTGTATGGGATTGTCCGACATTACTCTCATAAGGTCCTTGACACGACTCATAAAAGTCATCACCATTGCTTTTTCAAACCCATCTTGTTTTTTGTTTAAAACTTCCAATCCGTTATAACTATTCCTTCCTAGCAGCGGAACACATCCCCCCCCCCCCGGATTCTTTTCAAAATTACCTCATCAAGTATTGGTAAAATAAATTCTTTAGGATAGTAACCGCTCTCATTGAACAACTTGACTAAATAATTCATTTCCTGGAGGAATGTTCCTTCCTCAGATGCCATTCTTGCTACCCAGACCATGTGCCGTTTTACCAGTCCCTTTTTCTGATGCTCAGGGTGCATAATGTCAAGGTGCAAATACGAGTTAGAAAACATCTCCTTTCTATGGAAGTCACATAGAAAATGTTGATTGCTAATGTTCTGCGATATTTGCATGTCCCAAAAAGCTCATTCCTACCTCTGAATGTTTGTAAAGTTCATTCTTACCTTTGAATGTTTGCGTGTGAACTTTAATAACAGGGGCACACCGTGCCCCCATAGCAACTCCTGTTTTTTGGATGTGGTATTCCCGTTCAAACATAATAAAATTATTGACCAACACCAAACTCATCATTTCAGTTAAAATTTCTATTATCCTATTGTTTAAAAACTTACAATCAATCAACACTTCTCTAAACCATTCTAAACCAGTTAGATGAAGGATCACCAAAAAAAGTTAATTACATTTACTTTAACAAAAAAACATGTTACCCGAGAAAAGATTCTGAGTTAGTGATTCTAAGTCGTGCCAAGAATCTTTTAATACGTCTTTGCTAACATTATTATGTATTTTGGAGAAAGGCATTTTAAACTTGGTTCTAAACACATGAAATTCATCTCAGGTTACTTCAGGTTTTTGGGTAATATATTTTTGCTATGTACAGGAACAACTGGTAATAAGTTAGATAACTTTTGTGGCTATGTCAACAATACCATACCCTTTCTAAAGTTCGCACAATCACTTAATCACCAGCATTTCCTTTTTCTTGCATAAACACAAACTTTCTGCTCCACTAAAAGTGTCCGAATGGCAAAGTCATAAACACAGTCCTCTATATTTTGCACATCACTAGATTTCTCCTGCTTCTGGTGGGTACTCAACCTCGGCTATAAGACGGGTTTCTGAAATCATCTGTAGGGATTCATACACAAGGATGAAGTAAAATCACTACCCAAACACTTTCTAGAGTTTCATTCTCAAGGGGTGAACCAGTTTACCCCTCTGTTATACACAGATAATAAGCAGATTAACAGCTAAAAGCTGCACATCTATAAAAGCTGATGTATAGAAGGTACCTACAACCACCTCAGTGAGTCACCCTAGCAATGGGCACTACTCAAACTAAGCAATTAAGGAAGACCCAGAGTCGTTGGAAGCTATGTTCTCCCTGCATAGGAACCCCGTGGAAACTAGTGTCCGTTCCAAAACATGAGTCACTGGCACTGATTATGGAACGCTATTAACTCAAATCTCACTTTATGCAAAACTCAAGCGCTCCATGACCATGCCCACGTCATGCAGTAGTAATTAAATGGTAAGTCACATGATTAATGGCAGATAGTACTAAATTAGAGCAAAGTGACTTGCACTGCAGGTTTGCTAAATGCAATTTCTTTTCAGGTCACAGGTACCTCTTTGAGGTCTGAAATATAAAACAAAAAACAAACAGACCATTAACTAATATAAAGGACAACAGCATGTGAAAGTAAATTGGTAGGCCCTGTCCAGACTGTTCCTGAAGTACATCTGAATTTGTTGCTAAAGATTAACATGCACATTTTCTCTGCAAGACTCTTTAAACAAGAGCCTACATTAATGTTAGATACTTTCTTAGGTTCATAGGCAAGTACTAGGCAAATCAGTCTACTTACCATTACAAATATGGCCAAAAAATACACTCATCTCCAGCCTCAAGGAGGGCAAGACAATAGCCTGGGAGTGAATTTGTGTCACCATCTAACTACACAGGTTCATGGTACTCTCCTTGTCATGTAACGGAAGTTTGTTTCAGAGGAGTGAGATATGAATATGTCACACCAATCTGTCCTACTCATCTGCTGATGATAGTTTACTTCCTTTTACTGAGTAGCGGAGGTACCTTTTGTTCTTTGAAGGAATAGTAAGTAAAAAGAGATTTTACTGAGTAGCGGAGGTACCTTTTGTTCTTTGAAGGAATAGTAAGTAAAAAGAGATTTGGATATTTCATGGCTCAAAAGGAGATCTACATAGTGGAGTCTGTAAGAGTCTGAGTACAGAGAGAATGCTGCCTGTCTGTCCAGATAATCAAGATTTTTGGAGGCCACCAGAATCAAAATGGGACGGATCCCCTCTAACAACCTGGGTTTGAGAAGAGAAGCCAGGCACGGGCGTCCTCTTTCTCCTTAAGAGTCACTGGCAAAAAAAAAAAAAAAAAAAAAAAAAGAGGGTCCCACAAATTCAAGGGAATAAACTGTTTTTTGTTTGTTTTGTCTTTTGGCTTTTCCCGGTTAGGGGTCGCCACAGCGGAACTCCGGTCCGTAATGATTGGCAGTAGATTTTTACATACCGAGTTGCCAGCCCTGATGCATAACCTTCAACGAAGGTACGCCCATTCACGCACATTTCCACACAGAAGACGCTCTAACTGAGAATCGAACAGGACAACGTCTTACTGTGAGGCGACAATGCTACCGCAGCACCACATGGTACACAAAAAAATAGCCTTATTTGCAGATGATACGGTGTACTTGATAAATCCAGAAAAGGATATCATTTAAGACAGTTTCAATTTTTTGCCAGACAGAAAATAAATGAGGATAAAACAAATGCTATCTATAGCAATAAACTATGTTCCCAAACATGAATTGCTTCAGCAACACCCAGTGACAAGCTTTATCATAACCCCATGACCTGTACAAACTATCAACCTACCAACGCAAGATACATTAGCTCCAAATCCAAATACTACCAAAATCAAATAAATAAATTCTTAAAGCTTATCTTAAGCATACACTGTAACCTCACAGTGGATGCTGACATCCACCCCAACCCTGGTCCTTTCTCTCTTGACAAACCTAACTCCTGCACTAGAAACCCTACCAAAGCAACATCAATAAATAAGCCCCCCAACTCCATCCTGGCCTGTCACCTAAACATCAGAAGCTTAAATAACAAGGTACATGACCTGCATTCACTCCCCTTACATACTCTGTCTAACTGAAACCTGGCTAAAACCGATCAACTTCAGACAATAAGGTATCACCACCTGGTTATAACATACTTAGGCTAGACTGCACTACCAGGAAGGGAGGTGGGGTAGCTGTACTCTCTAAATCTAATCTTAATGTTACTATGGACTTCATACAACCACCACAAGTTAATAATGCAGTGATTCTTTCTACCAAATTTCAAATTAATAAAAAAAAATGTGTAAATATTGTCGGTATGTACATTCCCCCAGGGAACAATGCAACAACCCTAGACGGCATCCTCCACTGGTTATCTAGTACCTACCCACAAGAAACCATAGTACTTGGAGACTGTAACATAGACTGAAACACCTGTTCCTCAGAAAATCCAACCACCCATGTAAATCTTTATGAGTTAACACGAATCATATCCACCCCCTACCAGGATAGGTAAACAATCATAAAGAAAGTATACTAGATTGGATACTTATCAACAGCCTCCTCCAACTGTACATGTCAGGGACCCTCCCTGAAGACATAAGTGATCACTTTCTTACCTATACAATTAAGCATAAATCCATTAACCCCCACCAGCCCATCCTCAGAACAATAAGAAGCAAAAAAAACTTTAACCCTACCAAATTCCAAAATGAACTCAAATCATGCAATTGGTCAGTGCTAAAACACTTGCCCCTGGATGAAGCTGCTGCCCACTCTAATAACAAATTCCTTGCTATCCTAGATTTGCATGCTCTTGCTTGCGCCACTAAAAAAAAAAAACAAAACAAAAGTTGCACCGTGGTTCTCTAAAGATACCAAATCAAAAATCTCCCTCAGAAACAAAAGCATGGGCCCTATGGCATACCACAAAAAACTCCTTGACCAAATTAGATACCGGCAGCTTAGGAATAAGACCAAAAAATTCATTTTACTAGATAAAAAAAAAAAAAAAAACTACTACTGCCATCTACAGCAGAAAATTCAAAACAACCCTCAAAAGTTCTGGGCAGGTATAAATAAATTAAATTAATGTGCCCGGGACAACTCCCACCTCTGCAGCCACCATGGATAAACCACCTGAGGATGTTGCAAACACCTTCAATCACTTCTTCACTGAGACTATTCAATCCTTAGCTAGACAGCTACCTCCAAGCTGCCCTAGCTCTAAGTCAGCTATACCCAGTACCCAATTCTTTTAAATTTCAGCCGGTTGCCACATCATTTATTCAAGCCTTACTCAAAAAATTAAAACGTACTACCCTATCAGCTGATCTCCTCCCTGCTGAGTAGATGCAAAAAGCTGCACCTGCCGTAGCATACCCCATCTCCATTCTAATCAATCGAACAATAGCAGAAGCCACCCCCCCCCCCTTCATCTGGAAAATATCCCATGTAATATCACTCCATAAACATGGCAGCTGTAATCAACTGTCTAATTTTAGACCCATAGCTATACTGTCACCACTGGCTAAAATTATGGAAAAATGCATCCACCGACAACTGCTACACCATCTTATCCAGAACAATCTATGGCCAACTCTCAGCATGGTTTCAGGCCTCATCACAGCATTACCTCAGCCCTCCTTGCCTTCTAACACCACAAACAATAATCGTAACAATAAGAAATTATCCTCAGCCCTCTTCTTGGATCACTCCAAGGCATTCTATATGGTTGATCACCAGCTACTAATCCATACCCTGAAAACAACCTACCTAGATATTCAAGCTCTCCAGTGGTTCCAAACTTACCCGAGTGGTAGACAACGGGGCGTCTTATGGCAAAACAAACTATCCTACCTAATAACCTGGGAGTCCCCCAGAGCTCAATACTGGGACCTCTTCTCTAATCCATTTTTATCAATGACCTCTACACTGTCATCCCACATGCAAACTGCATTCAATATGCGAATGACTCCACTCTGATTTGCTCTGCTACCTCTCAGTCAGATCTGTGGGCACTACCCCAGAATACTTTTAACGCAGTTGAAAACTGGGTCTCTGATCATCGTCTGATTTTAAATACCAATAAAACAAAATTGCTGCTTTCCTCCCACACTAGTCAATCCATTGCTTTAGCCTTCTTCATAAAATCTAACAATGGCAATAAAAGCTTGGGTCACAAGATCAAACCTTTCCTAACTCCACCTGCTAGAATTGCCATTTCATGCTCTCATTTACCATCAACTCTTCTCTATGCTTCCCCTTTACTCAACAACTTAAGCAAAATTGAACTTTGTAAACTATCTAGCTGCTATAACCACACTGCCAGATATGCCACAGGTATGCCCCTACAGGACACACCACTGTAACATCCTAAAATATCTTGGGTAGTTAGAACTACCTTGCTTAATTCAGTACAACCAGTTAATAGTGGCATATAAAGTGCTTAACTAACCTGAAAATACTCCTGCACTTAGAAATATTATTTACCCCTATACCAACATCAAAACACTTCGATCTTCTAACAGACTACTAGTCAAAACTGTCAAAATCAACAATTCAGCTGGTGCCTCTCTGTTTGCCAACTCTGTTGGTCAAATGTGGAACACACTTCCTGCTGACATTACTCTAGAACCCACCCTAAGTCAATTCAAGAAAAGGCTAAAACATATTTTGCATCACACTGGCTATGTCCTTGTTCCAGACCAGCTTAGAACTTTCCATATTACCGTATGCTAACATTTTCATTTGCTACTCAATTGAACTGCAATTTCTAGGCCTTTTCCTTATTAAATCTTAATTAATGTGATACTATAAGAGTATGTAACTGTGTTTAACATGTATTATCCAATGTCTTTTCTATGTGTACCTTGGAGCTTTTCTCCCCAAGTCTCCGCTGAAAAAGGACATGTATCCAGTCGGACTATCCTGGTCAACAAATGTAAAATAAAATAAATATTTCTGGGGCCATAAGATGGAGTATTTAAATGTTTGGATTAAAAAGGATTCCATTACATCAGTTAAGGATATTTCATTATTTATTTATTTATTTATTTACTTACATACATTTGTTGACTGGGAGTGTCAGACTGGAAGTAGGTCCATTTTCAGCACAGGCCCGGTGAGAAAAGCTCCACAGTTATACAGACGGTAGTTACATTGGATTTACATAACAATTTGATTAACATAGCAATTAACAATTACAAACATAGTTACAGATGAAGAACATAGTACAACAGTACACAACTAGAATCTTTATCTGCGAAGTACATAACAGACATTAAAAAGAAGTTATGTCTTACCATAACGTTCCATCTGTATTGTTGATCCTTGCTCAGTCATTACGCATGGGTATCGGTTCCGACCTCGGAACCAAGCCGGCCATTTTCCAAGCTCGCGTCAGCTTCAAACTCTCGAGCTAAACTCTTACCCACAATCCCCCTCTCCTTGTTACCTCAGACTGAGTTTGCAAGTCAAAGAAGGTAGAGGCTACCTCTGGTCAAATAACCTAAGAGAACCGGATGGTGAGATCCACTAGAAACCACAGGAGGGAGGGTCATAATGACTGAACGAGGATCAACAATACAGATGGAACGTTAGGGTAAGACATAACTTCTTTATCTGATATTGTTAATTCTCGTTCATTGCATACGCATGTGACAGAGTCCGCAGCTACCTCTATTCCTGGGTGGCTCTCATGGAAGGACATTCCTGAGTACCATAGAACCGAAAGATGCTCTTCCCCTGGAGGCCAAATCCAATTTGTAATGATTGATGAAGGTATGAGGCATATAAGGAAGCTCTGGCATGGAAGGCAGCAGAAGTTGCCACCGACCTTGTTGAATGAGCTTTCATGGTAGTAGGCAACGAGATATTGTGTTGTGTATAAATGAAGGTCACACAGTCCTTCAATCATCTAGCTAATGTGACCTTAGCAACAGCAGATCCTAATCTAGATCCAGAAAAGGTCAAAAATAACTGGTCAGATTTACGAAAAGGCCTAGTTCTGTTTAAGTAAAAACGAATTTGCCTGTGGATATCTAGGGTATGTAGGCAATACTCTCCTCTGTTTGAATGATTGGGAAAGAAAACTGGCAATTCAATGACTTGATTAAAGGACATTTCAGAGATCACTTTAGGCAGAAAGGATGGATTAGTTCTCAGACACACTCTATCTCTATGAAAAATCAAGTATGGACTCTTGATACATAAAGGTTGAAGCTCCGAAATACGTCTGGCAGAAGTAATGGCGACCAAAACAAGGTTTTCCATGGCAAATACTTGAGATCGCAAGAAGAGGCAGGTTCGAAAGGTGGCACTGTCAGAGCTTACAGAACTAATGATAAATCCCATGTTTGAATAGGTTCTCTAAAAGGTGGCTTCAGATCATTCACACCTTTTATGAAGGTCTTGCACAATTTGTGGGACATAAGAGAGGTATCTTGGACACCCTCATGAAAATTAGAAATTGCAGCCAGATGAACTCTAATAGTAGAGGCCGAGCGTAGACCCGATTGAAAGAGGTCGGCCAGATAGTCTAGTATTATCGACACTGGTGCTGAGAAGGGATCTACTTGTTTATCTTTCAGCCAACAGGTAAATCTTTTCCACTTGCTCAGATAAGTAATTCTAGTGGAGGACTTATGAGATGCAATGAGTATCACGTACTGATAAAGAAAGATCATCCTGCCTGGCAATCAAGGGAATTGGAGTAGCCAAGCTGTAAGCTTCAGGCTGGTCAAGTTGGGATGAATCAGGTTCTGTGGATGTGAGATCAACTCTAGTGTTTAATGGAGAATCCATGGTCGATCTAGTAGGTGAGGTCAAAGGAAGGAGAACCAAATCTGTTGAGGCTAGTATGGTGCTATGAGGATCACCTTGCTCTTCAACCGACGGGCTTTCTTCAGAAACTGGGGAATGAGGGGAAAAGGTGGAAAAGCATAAAGAAGACGCGAGGGCCAATCATGGACTAGAGCGTCCCTGGGTGACTGTCCCGGAGGGGGAATCAGGGTGAAGTAGTTGCTGCATTTGTAGTTGGTCAGGGATGCAAAGAGGTCGCAGCAAGGATGGCCCCAGCAGTGGAAGATCTCCGCCGCTATCAAGAGATTCAGGGACCACTCGTGAGGTTGAAGGATGCACCTGCTGAGTCTGTTTGCTATCACGTTGGAACTCCCGGGAATGTGCGTTGCTAGAAGAAAACGGTTGGTAGCCATTGGCCACTGCCATATCCTCATGGCCTCTCGACAAAGGGGGTAAGATTTGGTTCCACCTTGCTTGTTGATGTACCAGATTACCGCCATGTTGTCTGATTGAATCGCAATTGTCCCAGACGGCAGCAGGGGATGGAATGCTTGCAACGCCAGAAGCACCACCCTCAGCTCTAGAATGTTTATATGCAGATGGGCCTCCAATTTGGACCAACTGCCTTGGACTGTCTGTCCCTGACATAGCCCCCCTCACCCCATCAGGGAGGAGTCCGTGGTCACCGTGGCCTTGGGTTGCTGGGGAGAGAAGGGACGAGACCATTGTGACAGATTGTGCGTCATCCACCAATTTAAATCCTGTTTGCACCTGTGGGTTACTCGGATCATGGCTGAAAGAGGATGCTAATAAGGATACCATTTGGTAAGCAGTAGCCATTGTAGAAGCCTCATGTGAAACCTGGCCAGGGGGACAATGGTGATGGAGGCTGCCACGGAACCCAGCAGCTGTAGAACCGAGTGAGCAGTGGATTTCTCCTTTGAAAGGACTGGAATCAGTTGTTGCTTTATCCTTAGAATTCTGTTCCCTGGAATAGCAGCTCTGCAGTTCTTGTCCAAAATAACCCCTATGAATTCTGTCGACTGAGATGGGGTGAGATTGGATTTTTGCCAGTTTATGGTTATGCCTTGCCTTTGAGCAGCAAGGAGAGAGTATGGCAGGGCTTTCTTCCAGTAGATGTCTGGTGGGGGCAGAAATGAGCCAGTTTAGGTATGGAAACACCTGGAATCATTGAAGTTGCAAGTGAGCTGTGACAACTGTGTGAACAGTCTGGGGGCTGTAGGGAGTCCGAAGGGAAGTACTCTGAACTGGTAGTGACTGGCTCCCGCACGAAGTGCAGAAATCTTCTTGATGGCCTGTCCACTTTTATGTGGTAGCACGCATCTTGAAGATCTATCGAGCACATCCAATCGTCTTTTTGCAAAAACGGAAGATTGACTGTATTGTGACCATCCGGAATTTTTGTACTCTCACAAACTTGTTCAATACACTGAGATCCAAAATTGGTCTCCAGTCCCTGGTTTTCTTTGGCACCAAAAATAAGTCTCGAGTAGAATCCGGATCCTATCTGGTCTGGAGGGACTATTTGGATGACTCTCTTTATTAGCAGCTTTCCTATCTCTAGTGCTGCTTCTTCCCGTTGACTGGGTGGAACGTCGGGAAGGCTTTTTGAAGGGATGGGACAAAGATCGAAGGGGATGTATCTGGGTATAATCCTTTGTACCCAATAATCAGTGGTTATGGTTAGCCAGGCAGAAGGGTACAAGGAGAAACATCCCCCAGCCACCTCCAGAGGAAAGGAGTTGGGCCGCTCTTCAGGAGCGCTGGTAGGATTGACCAGGGAGAGAATCCCTGGAACCCTGGTTATGCGGACTCCCTCTACTCCGAAAGGAGTGTCTTCCCTGAGAGTTTCCCCCTCTGCCTCTAGGGGAGAACTCAGCCTGTGTGTCACGGAAAGGACTCCCTGAGATTTCTTGAATCATATATTCCCACTCTTTTGGTTTCGGGAGAAAGCACATTGAGGGGAAGAATAACGGACACCTACGGCAGAAAGGGTCTTACCGTCCTGTTCACATCTGGCCAGTGTGCTATTAACTTTGGGTCCAAACAACGAGGAGGGCTCAAAGGGAGCATTAAGAAAGGAAGCCTTAAAGGGTTCCACGAAATTGCACAAGCGCATCCATGCGTGTCGTCTCAAGACCGTAGCTGAACCCGCTGCTCCCTCTGGTGCATGAGATATCAGTCACATAGAGGAGTTAGATACTGACTCAATGGTAGCCAGCTGAGAGGCCACTTTGTCACGGACTTCATCAGACACGGCACCAGCCAAGGTTTCAGAGAGCTCAGGAATCGGATCCCTTTGAAGCCTGGTAAAGTGTGCCATATAATTCAGGGACCTAATAGTAAAGGTTGCTGAAGCAAAGGTACGCTTCCCTATCCTGTCCAGGGCCCGGGACTCTTTGTTAGGCAGATGGACAGTCTGGCTTTCTTCTTCTGCCATATCCTTTTTTGTTGCAGCCGCCACCATCAAAGCATCCACAGGAAGACCTTTGGACCAATGGGGATCCGAAGCAGGAGGGGACAAAATCTTATCTGGCCTCCGAGGAATAGCTGCGATGGTATCAGGAGCCTTCCAAGCATGCTGCACGATAAGCCGGACAAGTTCATCGGCAGGTGGAGTAACCCAGGAGGTAGGGGGCCGGGTGCGAACGGCCTGCAGGAGCACAGATTCCTCAGAGGTCGGCTTAGAGGACTGCCTGTCACCTCTCTGTTTCAGGATTTCGAGGATATCACCAAAGGATACCTCAGAGGGTGACCAGGGGGATCCTTCCACCTCATCGAAATCTGTGTCTTCGGTGAGGGACTCCTCTGTGGAGTCCATGTGCTTCCTCTTACATGAACTTTTCTGGTGGACCCCTCAGCGGGAGAAGCTGGAGAAGACAGCAGAAAAGGGGATTCCTGTGGGAATATGTCCTGAGGGCTTTGCACCCGGTGTCCGCTAGGTGCGACTTGTGAAATCAGTGTACCAGAGGAGGGAGGAGGTATAGACAATCCAGTATTGCCAGCAGCAGTGAAAGCCTTCTCCATCAGTTGGAAGGCTGGTCCACCTCAAGAGGAGTGCATGTCTAGGACAGGGGTCACCCCTCCCCTAAGTGGCTCAGCCTGCTGACCTGGAGTCCCTGGATGGCTGTGGAGCAGCAAACTATGCATGTCACAACTGACATTCTGGGTTGTAGCAAAACCTTCCTGCCACAAAGGCAACTGCTGTTCCTTAGTGAGATCCATAAAGGGGACCGCAGAAGGGGATGACTGCGCTATATCCATGGACTTCAAAGGCAATGAAGGAGGAGAATAAGAAGGGGTCTTTGGAGACGGATGATCACCTCCCAAAGAAGGATAGTTCCTGAGGGGTGGGATACCTCTGCCAAGAGCACCTGATCCATAAGACGCAACACATCATGTTCAGAAAGGCTTCTAGTGGACCTCACAGAGACTGAGGGAGAAACAGGCCTGTCCACAGAAGAGGCAAACTCGGTGCCCATCTCACCCGTCCGCACTGAGGACAACAGTGCTGAGAGAGAATGGACTACGAGTGTCTGCACCGAAGAAGTCATCGGTGCCGAGGTCCTGGTCTGCACCGACACAGGGATCGGTGCCGAACTGGTTGTCAGTACTGAAGCTGGAACCGACAAAACTGGTCAACAATAAAGGTGTTGGTTCTGAGGAAGATCTCGGAGCCGACGTGGTCAAAGTGTGCGTCGACTGAATGGTCGGTGCCAATACAGTGGCAATAGTCTGAACGGAGGAGCCCCTCGGTGCCGATATAGTGAAGGCTGCAGGAGAAGATGGAGCCAAGATCACTAATGGAGCCGAATGCCTCGGTGCCGAAAGTCTAGGCACAGAAAGCACTGGGGCTGACTTGAGTGAGCTTTGGAGCCGAAATGTTAGCCTTTTTAGGTTTTGGTTGGCGGGAGTCCCCAACCGGGGATGAAGGCAAAGATTTAGCCTTGGTAGGAACATCCAAGATTTTCTTAAGGGCTCTAGGAGGGGTTGAGGCCTCCGACCCAGAAATAGCCTCTATAAAGGGAGATTTAAGAAGTCCCTTCAGTAACAGCTTGTTTTTCCTTTCCAACAAGGTTCTGTTCGAAAAGTTCTCACAAATAGTACAGGGTGGGTCAATAGACAAGTGGGACGCCCCCAAACAATAAACGCACAAAGAGTGTGCATCAGAAGTAGGTAGTTTGCGTCCACAATCAGAACACCGCTTAAACCCTGGACTACCTTTCTTATCTGCCATGACAGCAAATTAATCAATAGAAAAAGGTACCAGCAATAGTAAAAAAGAATACCCGAAGGTATGAGAAAAAGGGAAAGGATTACCAACAATGGTAGAGAGAGAATACCTTGCAGTAAAAAGGTAAAGAAAAGAGCAGAAACACCCGAAGAAAACATGTACGCTAGATGCGATAGGGTAAGAGACAAAGAAATATAGACTTTCCTGACAGAAAAGTAATCTGAAAAAACTATTAAACAACAAATAACTGTACTTAGCTCAAGGGAAGTAGCTTGACATGACCGAATAACGCGGCAAAGAAAATCTGAGGTAACAAAGAGAGGGGGATTGTGGGTAAGAGTTTAGCTCAAGAGTTTGAAGCTGACGCGAGCTTGGAAAATGGCCGGCTCGGTTCCAAGGTCGGAACAGATACCCATGCGTAAGGAATGAACGAGGATTAACAATATCAGATCAACTGTTACAATAAGAAGTTCCTGCTGTATAAGTGGTAGGCTTATGAGCATCTGAGCTTGCTATAATCAAGGTAGTTACTGGGGTGGAAAGAAAGGTAGTGGTTGGATGGGGTAGGTGATATTAGAGTGGGAGTTGCAAGGGCATAGCCAGCATGTTTTTAGGTATGCTTTTAGTAAAGTTTTGAAGTGGGTGCATGATGGTACGGAGGTAATTGTGGGTGGGAGGGATATGTGGGAAGAGCCTAAACAAAATATAAAGTACAGTTTTGTACCTACCATAAATGTAGATGTTCGAAGATCCACATTGCTGCAGTCCTTACTTATGGGTAGTCCGCTGTCCTCGGTCGGCCCGAATACCAAATTATTAGGCTGACGTCGGTCATGGGCGCCTAGATCTGACATCAGAGCATCAGGGTATAAAGGCGCATGACCGACGTCATATCCTCAGTCTTTTCTTGCCCCAGATGTCAGAAGGCCAAACAAGAAAGGCCACAGCCAAAAACAGAATACCTCCCAAAAACAAGCCCAACAACAACCATCACCTAAAGCATAGCACCATGTCAACCTACAGTGGGGAAGGAGGGAGGGTAAATTGGACTGCAGCAATGTGGATCTTTGAACATCTACATGTATGGTAGGTACAAAACTGTACTATGTTCTTCATCTCACATTGCTGCAGTCCTTACTTATGGGTAGAATCCCAAAGCAACGGGAAAGGGAGGTTGGTAAAATCATAGAGCATTAGGTGCTGCTAAAATGCCCTGTAAAATTGTAGTGGCAAATCCAGCCCTAGACTTAGAATAAAGAGGAAGGTGGTAATGTTTAGAAAAGTATGCACTGAACTCCAAGTAGCTGCCTCCAAAATGTCTTTTGTAGCTACCCCCCTTAGAAAGGCCGTAGAAGTAGCAGTAGCCCTAGTGGAATGAGGCCTGATTCCAGCAGGAATCTCCTTACCATGATGTGAATAACAGAAAGAAATACAAAACCCAATCCATTTAGAAATAGTTTGTTTTGAAACAGGTTTACCCTGTGAACCCAAAGCAAAAGAAACAAACAACTGCTGAGACTGTCTGAACTCCTTGGTTCTGCTCAAATAATAACGCAACTGTCTGTGAATATCCAAAGTATGCAAAATTTTCTCCCTTTATTTTGGGGGTTTGCATAAAAAGTAGGCAAATGAATAGTTTGGTTTAAGGCCACACTAGAAACCACTTTAGGCATAAAGGAAGGATTAGTACGCAAAGATACCCTATCCTTATGAAAAATCAGGAAAGGCTCCACTGCCATGAGGGCCTGTAATTCAGAAACCCTTCTTGCAGAGGTAATGGCCAACAAAAAAGCAGTTTTCCACGATAAATACTTTAACTCGGCAGTAGCTGCAGGCTCAAAAGGTTGTAGAGTAAGTTTTTCCAACACAAAATTGAGATCCCAAGCAGGAGTAGGAGCTCTACGTGGGGGTCTTATATTCTTTGCCCCTCTAAGAAAATGTTTAAACAAAGGATGAGAGAATAAAGGAGGGTCACAATCATAGTGAGCAGAAATGGCTGCAGCATAGACCTTTATCGAGGAGAAAGACAAACCCTTGTCCAATAACTCAGTAAGATATTGAAGAGCAACACTTAAATCAGGTTTGGAGACATCAAAGTCCTTTCCTTTGCTCCAAATAAAAAATCTCCTCCATTTATCAGAGTAAACTTTCCTGGTACTAGGCCTCCTGGCCTCCAAAATAACATTCAAAACTTGTTGTGGAAGCTGAGACCCTCCAGAGTCTAAAACAGAATATGCCAGGCTGTTAGATGCAGAGACTGAATCTTGACATTGAGGAAGTGATTGCCCTCTTGTGACAAAAGGTGTGGAATCAAAGGCAGAGGCCATGGAGGTTCTCGTACTAAACTCCTCAGTAGTGGGTACCAGTGTTGTCGAGGCCAATCCGGTGCTATCAAAATCATGGTTGGCTTGTCTTGTCTGGCCTTCAAAAGTACCTTGGGAAGAAGAGGCAGAGGTGGAAAGGCATATACATGCAGATTGTTCCAACTGAATGATAGAGCGTCCACCTTCCAAGCTGTGTGATGAAACATTTTTGTGCAAAACTTTGGCAACTGGCAATTTAGTGGAGAAGCGAACAGATCTATGTCTGGAGTTCCCCATAACACTGTCAACTTTTGAAATACATGAGGATCCAATTTCCACTCGTGAGGGATCCACTATTTGTCTGCTCAACACATCTGCTAAGGAGTTCTGTGCTCCTGGAAGAAACCTTGCCTGAAGATTGAGGTGAAGATTGAGAGCAGTTTCCCACAAAATCATCGCTTGCCTGCAAAGAGGGTAAGAATGGGTTCCCCCTTGCTTGTTGATGTACCACATGACAGTAGTGTTGTCTGTTTGAATCAACACCTGCCCTGGGTGAAGTAAATCTTTGAAAGCCATCAATGCAAACTGGACTGCTAACATTTCCTTCAAGTTGATATGCAAATGTTGGAGTTTGACAGGCCACGTGTCTTGCACCCATTTTCCATTGAGGTGTGCTCCCCAAGCCTTGTCCGAGGCATCTGTCGTTAGAATCTGACTCGCCTCTGGCCGGGTCACAGAGAGTCCCTTGTTTAGGTGACATTCCTGAGCCCACCACAAAAACTCCTTCTGAATGCAAGGTATTATCTGAATGACAGTGTCTAGATCTTGGCAGTGCTGTGTCCATACATTTTTGAGATACCATTGAAGCTTCCTCATATGCAATTTGGCATTGGGAAGCACCAGAATACAAGATGCCATGAACCCCAAGGCTTGAAGGACTGTCCTTGCAGTCAGCCTGGACCGTAGAGACATTTGATGGAAATAAAGAGAAAGGCTTCTTTGTTTGTCCGGGGTCAAAAAAAAGCCATCTGGGAAGCTGTATTCAGTCTCACACCCAGAAAGCACATGTCCTGAGAGGGTACTAGACTGGACTTTGTTTCGTTCACAGAATACCCTAGGCATCTTAACACTGCCATCACATACTGTAGATGATGAAGAAGTTCGTCCTTTTCTTGTGCAATAATCAGGCAATCGTCCAAATAAGGATAAATCTGTATTCCTCTTAGTCTGAAAAAAGCTATCACTGGAGCCAGAACCTTTGTGAACACTCTGGGCGCAGTAGATAAGCCAAAGGGCAATGCAGAGAACTGATAATGTAAATGTCCAGCCCGAAAACGCAGGTACCTCCTGCAGCTGGGCCTGATAGGAACATGAAGGTAAGCCTCTTTGAGATCCAGAGTAACCATCCAGTGATCTTTTCCCAACAGAGGTAAAAGTTGTTGTAAAGTCAGCATCTTGAACTTTGGAATGTCCAGGTAAGTGTTGAGGGTAGATAAATACAAAATTGGTCTCCACGTGTTCCCTTTCTTTGGAACTAGAAACAGGCGAGAATAAAATCCTAGGCCCACTTCTGACAGAGGAACTGGCTGTATAGCTCCTATTTGAAGAAGTAAAGAAATTTGTTTGTGAGCCTCTATCCTTTGCTGAGGAGGGACGTCTGGGATGCCCTTGAAAGGAGGCATGGTATGGAAATAGAACTTGTAACCTCGGTTTATAATGTCCAATACCCATTTGTCCTGGGTGACTAAATGCCAATTCTGCTTGAAAAGAGCCAACTTTCCTCCCAAAGGAGCTGCCAGGCAAGAAGAATCTGGCAGCTGAAAATGCAGGTCATTGGGCCTGTTTACGAAAGGACTGGCCCCTGCCCTCACCAGCAGATTGAGCAGGCGAACTCCATTGTCTTGGCCTGAAGGTACTCTGAGCTCTGCCCCTACCACGCCTAGATCTACCCCTAGACTGAGAATCAAAAGAAGGGTACGTCCACCCCTTAGTAGGCCAATTTCTACTAAACTTTGGAGGTTGTACCTGTAAAAAAATCTTTAACAGTCTGCATAGACTTAGCCTTGTCTTCCATTTTCTTTAAGACTGACTCCACAGGAGGACCAAACAAAACTTCAGACTGTAAAGGGGCATCCAGAATTCTAGACTTAACATGCTCAGACAAATTCTGATCCTTAAGCCAGGCGTGCCTACGAATAACTGAACCAGTGGCAGCCACCCTAGAAGAAGCCTGTAAAGCATCAAAACCACATTGCAAAGAGTGCTTTCCCACCTGTTCAGAAACATGCACTAAATCCTGCAATTCTTTACACTCTATGCCCTCTGCCAAAGCATCCACTTTAGATCTTAGCTGAGAAAGGAGGAAATTCTGATACTTCAACATATGAAACTGGCAGTTCAAAGCTCTCATTGCTAAAGTAGAAGAGGTATACACCTTCATACCCCATCTATCCAAGGCTCTAGCTTCCTTATCCAGAGGAACCGGATTCTTAACAACAGAGGCTCTAACACCCTTAGGCCCCTGACTAATAGTTTCTGGGTCCGCCCTAGGACTCTTATAAAGATATTTATGAGCCTCAGGCACCCTGTAATACCTGTCCGGTTTAACTGGAGCAGGAGGCACAGAATCTGGATTAAGAGAAGCTTCCGAGAAAACATCTGAAACAACATCCAAAACCGGAGGTATAGCTAAGGGTCTACGTTGTGGTAAAAACAAGAACTCCCTAAGTCTCTTCCGTGAATCAGAGTAATCCTGTCCTTCCCACTTAAAATGCTCCCTCATGGAATGCAGAGTTTCTGAAAATGAAAAATCCTCTGGAGGAGAAGCAGAAGGAGTGGAATCCTCTGCATCAGAATCAGAATAAGGAGGGAAATCTTGAATGTCCTCAGCAGAAGACTCTGAATCATCTGAGGCCTGCCCCAAACTTTCCAACCCTGGCTCCATCCTGGGCCTCTTATCCGGAGGGGGCATAGAACCTCTAATTAAAGTAATCAAATCCTCTGCCATTTTAAGCATGTGCTTTTTAGGCACAGACCCTGAAGAACCAGAACTGACACCAGAGGAAGGCAAAACAGACCTGCCCTTAGAAGGAGCCTTAGAAACAGTAACAGAAGGCCTAACCACCTTAGGCAAAGAAGGGAGAATAGTAACCTGAGAGGCCCCTTCAGCCTGACCTGCCTCCTGAGAGGCCACATCATGTAAAATCAAAGTTTCCCCCTGGGACTCAACAGAAACTTCAGCCGGATCCACCTGTTCAGCTGTAGCTTCTAAAGATCCGGCGTCCGTAACAGACGAATCATCCTGCCTAGGCTTTAAAGATTTGTCTTTGCGCTTCTTAGTAGAAGCAGGCGTCGGAACATCCGACGGCATATTATAATTACACCTCTTGCCAAAGACTAACCTAGTGCAATCTAACCTCCGGTTTATAGTGCGCTTATTAAACCTAGCACAAAACCGACACCCAACTACGTCGTGCTCCGGTCCCAAACAAGGAATACAAAGCGAGTGGTAATCCCTATGCGGTATCTGTTTCCCACAAGAAATACAATTATTCACTTTTTCTGACATCCGGTAAATAACTGAGGCAAGAAAAAACAAAAATATTCCCCAACGGGGTACTTAGCCCAACTTGGTATCGGTCTGAAACACCGAAAACGAAAAATTTCAGAACGCCGAACGGCACTTGCAACGCTGCTTCTGCATCGGACCATGCGGCAAAAAAGACTGAGGATATGACGTCGGTCATGCGCCTTTATACCCTGACGCTCTGATGTCAGATCTAGGCGCCCATGACCGACGTCAGCCTAATACTTTGGTATTCGGGCCGACCGAGGACAGCGGACTACCCATAAGTAAGGACTGCAGCAATGTGAGATGAAGAACATCACAAAAAGTGAAACGATGGAAGCTCTTGATGATTGATAGTAAGATACAAGTAGTGAAACTGTTTTTAGTCCCCTTAGTATTGTACACAGGTTAAACATATTTTTATCAACTTAGATGAAAAGCTATGGACCATAATTAATTAAGAAGTGAAGGAATTCACTTGAAAGGGAAAGAAGGCCAGAGTTTGGTGAGGTAAAGTTGATTATCTTCACAGAACAAGGTGGTTTAGAATTACCAGATTTAAAGGGACACTTCAGACTCCACAGTTAAAGCTCATACAGACAGCAACAAGCAGAAGACTACAAATCAAAGTGGAAAGAAATTATGCCGAAACAGGGGGAGTTCACAAAATAAGGAGAGAGGAGGATTCTGGATGCAGGCACTTCAGGAGAAAAGTAACAACCACAGAGAATATTAACTGTACAAATTAGAAGAAAATATGCTGAGAACTAAGAGCCAACACTTAAATGGAGAAAAGAGATTTTGTCAGTAGAGATGACTAAGTAGAGGAACAAAAAACAGGCAAGAGGGAGTTGGAATTTACTGGAGAAAATCATTAAATGAAACAAAATATGTAAGCAAATAACTAGGGAGGAAAAATCAGAGAGGAAAAGGCCAAGCAGAAGTTTGGACTATGGGTTGGAGACTGCCTTCTCTTCCAGGGATTGATAGCAGAGTAAAGGCATAGAGATAGGGAAAAGCAAGTGTTAAATGAACGACCACCTTGGGTTGAGTTTATAGTAAAAACTAGAATAGAAGCTGCCGTAAAAAAAGGATAATTTTTATGGCATATAAAATAATGCATGATAACTGCAACAGTCAATTAGAAGTTAAACAAGACTGGGAATGAGAATGGAAAGGAAATATACAAAGAAACAATGGAATGTCTTAGAGTGTTTCACACCGGGCCTCCTCTGAAAATTGGCTTAGTTCCTGGTTAACAAATGTTAAATAAATAAAATGGTTACAAGTATGTGACAAAATCGAAAAGGTTTAAGGTTTTTGCATGGAAGAGTTTTTAGAGGTATTTTTATACCCCGGTAAGACTTCAAAGAATTTTTCCACAGATAGCAATTGCTGAAGG